>NC_140999.1:9000986-9146646 GCF_052327205.1 Somniosus microcephalus
TGCCGTTGAATGTCAAGGGGCGGTGGTTAGACTCTCGCTTGTTGGAGATGGTCATTGCCTGGCACTTGTGTGACGCGAATGTTACCTGCCACTACCGTGTAACACTCTTACTGTTTATTCCTGCTTGATTTATTCTGTCTTCTTGCCGAGTGCTGATGACACCGGTGGTGGCAGTGGATTGGGGGAGTTTCTCAGGCTGACAATGTGAAGGAACTGAAATTAACTCCAGGAAACCCTGAATCATTCACCAAGGATTGGAGAATTGTGCATCTGCACGTGGCTTCCGTCACGCCTCTCGCACGGTCAGGATTCTTCCGGCAAGGCCATGGGAGTAAAATATTCAAAAAAAAAAGACACTAATAATAAAATGAACACCAGACAACACGGAATAACAACAGAAAACGCTGGAAAAACTCAGCAGGTCAGGGCAGCATCCGTGGAGAGAGAAACAGAGTCAGCGTTTCAGGTTGATGACCTTTCGTCTGACGAAAGGTCAACGACCTGAAACGTTGACTCCGTTTCTCTCTCCACGGATGCTGCCCTGGCCTGCTGCGTTTTTCCAACGTTTTCTGTTGTTATTTCGGATTTCCAGCATCCGCAGTATTTTGCTACCAGACAACACGGTGTTGCCGCATCAATTGGTGCTCACAGCTCTCCTCACGGCAGTGTAATGCTCTAGGCCAAGGCGGGCATTGGAGGAAGCGCTTCCCCTCTCTCCAAAGGGCTACACGTCTGAGCTGCCATTACTTCAGAGTCATCGTCTTCTTCTTAGACAGTCCCTCGGAACCGAGGATGACTTGCTTCCACATTAAAAATGAGTTCTCAGGTCCGCGCCTCCAGTCCAGATCTAAGGTCGTCCCATCCTCTGTCGTCAAATTACTTCAGAGTGGACTCTGGACCCGGGTCACTCAGCCTGGGCTTGGTGTGTGGCAACAGAAAAGATCCAAACACAGGGAAGGGCAGAGAAGCAGCTTAAACGCAAGGATTCCCAACCTGAAATCAAATGGATTGATGGTTCTTTGCAATTCGTAGCCCCCTCAGCCCAGAACCTAGGCTAGCACACGGGTGCAGCATGGTCAGAGGTGCCACCTTGCAGAAGAGAAGGAAGTGTCTGATCCTGACGATCCTGGCATCGTGAGGTGTGGGGCTTGCTTGATGGACCAGCTGTTCTTCACTGGCCTGTCATTTTCCGTAGCTTACTCGCACACCGACCGACACCTTCCCCCAGCCGGGGGAGCCAAACGCGGTTCCTTTAACTCCCCTTCCAGTCTTAGCCACGGAAGTGCCTGGAGTCAATCTGAGGCAGTGAATGAAAAATTTACCAGCACCCACATGGCTTTCTGCATTCCTCACATTACAGTTCCATTCCTGAGAGACTTCGCCGACTTGGTTGCAGTGTGCAGTGCGTGTGTGACCTCCTCCCCCTCCCCCACCACCCCATCCCCCTCCCTTCCTCCCCCTCCCCAGCCACCCCTCCCCCTCCCTCCCACTCCCTTCCTCCCCTCCTGCCTCCTCCCCTCTCCCTCCCCCTCCCCAGCCACCCCTCCCCCTCCCTCCCACTCCCTTCCTCCCCTCCCGCCCCTCCCCTCTCCCTCCTCCACCCTTCCCCCTCCCCATCCACCCCTCCCCCACCACTCCATCCCCCTCCCTGCCCCTCCCCTTCCTCCTCCCTCCCCCTCCCTTCCTCCCCTCCCCCTTTCCCTCCCCCTCCTCCTCCCCCTCCTCCCGCCCCTTCCCTTCCTCCCCCTCCTCCCTCCCCCTCCCCCTCCCTCCCTTCCTCCCCTCCCGCCCCTCCTCCTCTCCCACCTCCCGCCCCTTCCCTCCCTCCCCCTCCTCCCTCCCCCTCCCTTCCCCCCCTCACCCCACCCCCTCACCCCACCCCCTCACCCCACCCCCTCACCCCACCCCCTCACCCCACCCCCTCACCCCACCCCCTCACCCCTCCTCCCACCCTCCCCCTCCTCCCACCCCCTATCCCCCTCCTCCCCTTTTTTCTAACCAAGGTTCGATACAGGTTTAGCATAACTTCCCTACTTTTTAATTCTATCCCTCTAGAAATAAACCCTAGTGCTTCCTTTGCTTTTTTTATGGCCTTGCTAACCTGTGTTGCAACTTTTGCGATTTGCGTATTTGTTCTCCGAGATCCCTTTGTTCCTCTACCCCACCTAGACTCGTGACCTCCCTATTCTTCCTACTAAAATGTAATACCTCACATTTATCTGTGTTGAACTTTATTTGCCAATTATATGCCCATTCTGCAAGTTTATTAATGTCCTCCTGTGATTTGTTGCAGTCCTCCTCAGTATTGACTATCCCCCCCCAATTTGGTGTCATCCGCAAATTTAGAAATTGTGATTTTGGTTCCAAAGTCTAAATCGTTAATGTAAATTGTGAACAGCAGTGGTCCCAGCACTGATCCTTGTGGAACACCACTTACCCACCTTCTGCCACTGTGAATAGCGACCCTTTACTCCCACTCTCTGCTTTCTGTCCTGAAGCCAGCCAGCAATCCATTCTGCTACTTGTCCCCTGACTCCGCATTCTCTGATCTTGTTCATCAGTCTATTATGGGATACCTTATCGAAGGCCTTTTGAAAATCCAGATAAATTACATCTACTGCATTACCCTTGTCTACTCTCTCTGTTACCTCTTCAAAAAATTCAGTGAAGTTGGTGAAGCAAGAATTTCCCTTTTGAAATCCATGCTGACTATTCATTATTATGTTTTTGGTTTCTAGATGGTCTTCTATTCTCTCCTTTAGTAGGGATTCCATTACTTCTCCTCCCACCGATGTTAAGCTGACTGGTCTATAATTCCCTGGACATGTTCTATCCCCCTTCTTAAATATCGGTATTACATTAGCTATCTGCCTGTCCTCTGGCACTACACCTTTTTCTAACGAATTATTAAATATGTGTGGTAATACCTCTGCTATCTCTTCCCTAAATTCTTTTAAAATGCATGGATGCAATCCATCCAAACCAGGTTTTTTTTTCCTCCTTGAGTTTGATTAGTTTATTTAATATATCCCCTTTTTTAAATTTTAAATGCACTTATCTCATTACTCATCTCATCATCCAATGTCATGCCCACCTGTTCTATCTCCCTGGTAATTACCGAAGCAAAATAATGATTAAATATTTCTGCCATCTCCCTATCGTTACCTGTGGTATTGTCCTGTCCATCCCTTAATGGCCCTATTCCCATTCCAACCTTCCTTTTTTATTGATGTGCCTGTAAAATATTTTACTATTTTGTTTTATGTTCCTTGATAATTTAATTTCATAGTTCCTTTTTGCCTTCCTAATTGTTTTTTTTACTTCTCTCCTAATCCCTTCATATTCTCTCTTATCATGCACTCCTCTGCTGTCTATGTACTTAATGTAGGCCTCTTTCCTTACCCTCAATTGTTCCCTTCTGTCTTTATTTATCCATGGAGTCTCATTAATGTTTAATTTGTTCTTTCCTTTTAGCGGAATATATTGTTCCTGCACTCTGTTGAACACCATTTTAAATGTTTCCCATTGCTGTTCTACATCGTTGTTTGCCAATATTGTTGCCCATTTTATTTTCCCAAGCTCTATTCTCAGCCCCTCAAAAATCAGCTTTTCTCCAATCTATTAACCTGGTTTTCGTCATACTTATGTCCTTCTCTATTATCATCTTAAAGTGTATTATGTTATGGTCACTATTGCCTATATGTTCCCCTACTTTTATTTCTCTTATCTGCTCTGGCTCATTCCCCATAACTAGGTCCTCTGGTGGGGGAATCAAGAACGAGAGGGAATCATGCACGAGGGCACATAATCTTAAAATTACAGCTAGTCCGTTTAGGAGGGAAATCGGGAAGCACTTTTTCACACAAAGGGTAGCAGAAATCTGGAACTCTCACCCCAAAACGCCGTGGATGTTGGGGGCCAATTGGAGCTTTCAATTGGAGATGGGTAGATTTTTATTGAGTAAGGGTACTGAGGGTTATGGAGCTAAAGCGGGTAAATGGGGTTCAGGTACAGATCAGCCGTGATCTAATTGAATGGCGGAGCAGGCTGAATGGCCTCCTCCTGTTCCTATGTTCCTATCTTGATGCTTCAAACATGGAAGTAAGTTAGCATCTGTCTCTTAACGCAAGTTATGCTGGTTCACCATCATAATGTTTTTTATTTATTTTTTTGCAAAAGCATTTTATTTTACATTTATTGCCAAGGCTAGCAACACATGCTAGCTCTTGGTACAATAATCCGATTAAAAAAAACACACACTCCTCTGTATTAAAATATATATTCTGCTCGCTTATTTTGCTTAAAGGTGATTGATAAAACTCTGCTGCCCCCGTGTCCTAACTCGCCCCAAGTTCCGTTCGCCCATCACCCCTGTGCTTGCTGACCTACATTGGCTCCCAGTCCGGCAACACCTCGATTTTAAAATTCTCATCCATGTTTTCGAATCCCTCCATGGTCTCGACCCCCTCCCCTATCACTGTAACCTCATTCAGCCCTACAACCCTCCGAGATCTCGGCGCTCCTCCAATTCTGGCCTCTTGCGCATCCCCCGATTTTCATCGCTCCACCATCGGCGGCCGTGCCTTCAGCTGCTAGGGCCCTAAGCTCTGGAATTCCCTCCCTAAACCTCTCCGCCTCTCTCTCTTCCTTTAAGACGCTCCTTAAAACCGACCTCTTTGCTGTCCTAATATCTCCTTATATGGCTCGGTGCCCAAATTTTCTTTGATAACGTTCCTGTGAAGCGCCTGGGGACATTAAAGGCACTGTATAAATGCAAGTTGTTGTTGTAATTTATAAATTAAGTTGCGGTAACAGATGTAATATAACAAGCCAGTACAAGAGTTCAAAGTAACAGCCTGCTTATTTGACAGAGTTAACAGCAGTGAAACTTCAGATTCTATCAAGTTTTCTCAGATAATAACAAATTGAGAACATATGCGAATGAAAGCAGAAAATGTGTTTAATACCCTGTCTAATGGAGCAGGAAGATCCACGGTTTGATTGTGTGTCGGCCGGGGCTCAGTGGGCAGCACTCTCGCCTCTGAGTCAGAAGGTTGTGGGTTCAAGTCCCACTCCAGGGACTTGAGCACAAAAATCTAGACTGACACTCCCAGTGCAGTACTGAGGGAGCGCTGCACTGTCGGAGGTGCCGTCTTTCGGACGAGATCTTAAACCGAGGCCCCGTCTGCTCTCTCAGGTGGACGTAAAAGATCCCATGGCACTATTTCGCAGGGGAGTTATTCCTGGGGCCAATATTTATCCATCAATCAACATCACTAAAACAGATTATCTGGTCATTATCACATTGCTGTTTGTGGGAGCTTGCTGTGTGCAAATTGGCTGCCGTGTTTTCTACATTACAACAGTGACTACATTTCAAAAAGCACTCAATTGGCTGTAAAGTGCTTTGTGAAAGCTGCTAAACTCCCCAGCTCCTCTTCAAAATAGTGGCCGTGGGATCTTTTATGTCCACCTGAGAGAGCAGACATGGTTTAATGTCTCATCCGAAAGACAGCGCAGCACTCCCTCAGAACTGAACTGGGAGTGTCAGCCGAGGATTTTTTGCTCAAGTCTCTGGAGTGGGGATTTGAACCCACGACCTTCTGGCTGAGAGGCGAGAGAGCCAGCAGCAGTGTGGAAAACGCACACACAGAATATTGGGAATGTTAAATCTACTTTCCAAGAAAACTATTTGTTCAAGTTTTGCAATAAACTAAAAATTGCATCAGGCTTTGTGGTGTTCCCATCAACAGGATCTGGGAGTGCTGCAGCATCAGAGAAACAAATTGAGTCCTAGATCTTCGGGGAGAGATAAACAAGAGTCTTGAACTTCTAAGGACAAGATAAAATGACTTTTTAATGAGCTCTTAGAACAGACTCACACTGCCTGTAGAAGTGCTCATAATTGTGTCCGGCAATGCTACTGCTGCACATCTCTGCGGGGCAGTTATTTGTGCAGCGTTTAGTGGGATCTACGGGCAATGTGTTGCCAGCTAAGAAGTTGCAATGGCGTTGTCCACCTTGACAGACTCAGGAGATGCAACACATGCCCTTTTACCTCCTCCCTTCCCACTGTCCAGGGCCCCAAACACCCCTTCCAGGTGAAACAGTGATTTACGTGTACTTCTTGCAATCTAGTATACTGTATTCGCTGCTCACGATGCGGTCTCCTCTACGTTGGGGAGACCAAACGCAGATTGGGTGACCGCTTTGCGGAACACCTCCGTTCAGTCCGTAAGGGTGACCCCGAGCTTCCGGTCGCCTGTCACTTTAATTCACCGCTTCACTCCCACTCTGATCTCTCTGTCCTCGGGCTATTGCATTGCTGCAATGAAGCTCAACGTAAGCTCGAGGAACAGCACCTCATCTTTCGATTGGGCACTTTGCAGCCTGCCGGACTCAACATTGAGTTCAACAATTTCAGATAATTATCCCTGCCCCCATTTTTCATGCAGTATGATTTTTGCCACTCCCATTTGCAACATTTTATCTTTCCTGCCTCTTACAAAAGCACAGGGTGTTCTTTCTATTCCTTCCTCCCCTCCTAACCACCCCCCCCCCCCCCCAGTCTCTGCACCTGCTTAATATCTGTTACATCTCCAGCTTTTTCCAGTTCTGATGAAGGGTCCCAGACCTGAAACGTTAACTCTGTTCCTCTCTCCACGGATGCTGCCTGGCCTGCTGAGTATTTTCAGCTTTTTCTGTTGTTATTTCAGGAAGGGAATTGACTAAAGTTGGTGCTAAGATGTGCATTTGAATTGCAGACGGTACAGGAAGAGTGACGAGACTGATCCAAGGGCATGAACTATGAGGAGAGGTTAGAGAGGCTGCAGTCCCACGTTGGTCCAGCCGTGGCTCAGTGGGCAGTGCACTCTCTCGCCTCTGAGTCAGAAGGTTGTGGATTCAAGTCCCACTCCAGAGCCTTGAGCACAGAAATCTAGGCTGACACTCCCAGTGCAGTGCTGAGGGAGTGCTGCACTGTTGGAGGTGCCGTCTTTCGGATGAGACATTAAACCCGAGGCCCCGTCTGCTCTCTCAGGTGGATGTAAAAGATCGTGTGATACTATTCCGAAGAAGAGCAGCGGAGTTCTCCCCGGTGTCCTGGGGCCAATATTTATCCCTCTACCAACATCACTGAAACAGATTATCTGGTCATTTATCACATTGCTGTTTGTGGGAGCTTGCTGTGCGCAAATTGGCTGCTGCGTTTCCTACATTGCAACAGTGACTACACTTCAAAAAAGTACTTCATTGGCTGTGAAGCGCTTTAGGACGTCCTGAGGTCGTAAGAGGTGCTGTAGCAATGCCAGCCTTTCTTTCTTTGTATGAAGGGGCTTCACCAAGAGGCTTAAAAATGGGGTTGGATGTAGGATCAGTGTGGACACTCCAAACTAGTCCCAAAGTGCATCCAGATCAGAACACTACGGGCTAGAAATTCAGTAGGCTTTGCGCCCAGTTTTCGCCCAAAGAGGGCTTTTGCGCCACTTGCTGAGCTTTCGCCGATATTCAGCGCTGCGGTAATGGCGGCGTTAGCCAGTAGCGCTGCGCCGCCACCGATGACGTCATCGGTGTGCGCAGTGCCCCGCTACCACCCCGCTACCGGCCCGACCGCCATATTTAGTTGCGGCCGCCTCTTCCGCAGCGGCCGCAAACAGCGATCAGAAAACGGGGCCGTCCTGTAGCGTTAGTGGGGCGAGTTAAGGCGGAGGTGCGGTCGGCCGCTTTTTCGGCGGCTGCCTGCCCGCACCTCCTTCCCCGGCCTCCTCCACCCCCCCCCCCCCCCCGCGGCATTGCCGGCTGTTTTCCGGGAGCCCGGCACTTCTCCGTGGTGCCGGGCTCATTTGCCGGCACTAGCGAGCGGCGATCTCGCTGTTGCAGGCACCTCCCCCTTAAGAGAGGGAGGAAGGCCTGCAGTACCGCAGCCTGCCGCTCCGCAGCGGGTGGCGCTGCGGCACCTAGCGCGCTGATATTCAGTTTCAGCGCCCCAAGCGGGGGCGCCGAAACCCTTGAATAGCGGCCGCCTTCGAGTTGGGGCGCTGAAACTGAATTTCCGGCGGGCGCAAGTGGCTCCGCGCGCAGCGGTACTTTCTGGGCGCGAGCAAGCTGGCCGCCCCAAACTGAATTTCTAGGCCTATTAATCTTCAAATCAAATCAAATCAACTTTTATTGTCATTGTTAGTGCACAAGTGCAGTACAACGAAATGTAGGCTTGCGGCTCCCGAGGGTGTACATTTAGATTAAGACATTTAAACATTCGACATTCATTTGGCTTGTAATACATTAACATAAGCATAACCATAATAAAGTGCATTGGCAGATGTGCAGGCTTTAGAGTTTATTTGTGGAGTTCAGTAGGATGACAGCCCTGGGAAAGAAGCTGTTCCTAAATCTGGTCGTACGGGTGCGAATGCATCTGTAGCATCTCCCAGATGGCAGGAGGGCGAACAGACTGTGGCTGGGGTGGGTAGGGTCTTTGATGATGGTCCGTGACCTCCGTAAACAGCGTTTCTGGTATATGTGCTCTATGGTCGGTAGCCGGGTGCCGGTAATGCGTTGGGCAGTTTTGACTACCCGCTGCAGGGCTTTCCGGACTTAGCTACAGCTGCCATACCATACTGTGATACAGTTTGTCAGGATGCTCTCTATTGTGCAGCGGTAAAAGTTAGAGGATCAGGGGTGACAGGTTACATCCCTTCAGCCTCCTTAGGAAATATAGGCGCTGCTGGGCCTTCTTCACCAGAGAGGAGGTATTGAGGGACCAGGAGAGGTCTTCCGTGATGTGGACTCCGAGGAACTTAAAGCTGTCCACCCTTTCCACCACAGCCCCATTGATGTGGATGGGGGTGTGACTTCCGCCTTTAGACTTCCTGAAGTCTGAGCTATAAATATGGCTGACCCTATCCATAGCCAACTCGATGATGTTGGGTTTGTTGGTCAACTCATTCAGAACCAATCATAAAAATAGCATAAAGCATCTATTTATTCAATGGTTTTGTGTCGACACTGGTCTTTTTGACAATCCTGAAGGTAAAATCATTCTTCAATTTTCCAACATCTGGTGTTTTTACGAAGGTGGAAATCATAACAAATAATGTCTACTGCAAAGTGATGACTGCTTCAGTGACCGCTCTCCCTCGTCTGCTGACACTGTGTCTACACAAAGCTTCACTTCTGCCTGTAAATCTCAACGACTATTCATCCGAACCTGTTGTCAAGGTTCTCTGACCTTGCTGAATAAATTGCCCTGTGCCTTGCATTGTTTAACTCAAAACACTGGCCATTAAAACACCCAAACTAGTTGCCAGCAACCTTGTCTCCACGGCAATCTCGTAAACCGGGCTAACGAGTTGTCAACATTTTGAAAATGTTTTATGAGCTTCCCTGGTTGCTTGCTCGGTACAGGTCTGGAACTGCGCCCGCAACGGATTAGAAGGTCACCAGACTTTGCTGATTTATCTGATCTCTGGTGGAACAGTTGTTTTTGAGGGGCACCGCAACTCACCTTGGGTGTCAGAGGTAAAAGGGGGAAAAAAATCAGCCCGGGTTCCCCGCCCTTGATCAGGTGGTCCACCTTAGAATTGGTCCGTTTTGGGTATCAGATGAAGACAGCTTCCAAAATAACAACAGAGAATGCTGGAAAAACTCAGCAGGTCAGGCAACATCCGTGGAGAGAAATTTGAGTTGACGTTTCGGGTCGAAACCCTTCTTCAAAACTGGAAAGAAAATAAAAAGATCGAAGGCAAAGCTGCGATCGAACAAAAGAAGAAAAGGAGACAATAAAAGGTATTAGAAGCCAGAGGAGATGGTAATGGGCCCGTGGAGACAAAAGGCAGCTGAGATTAGGTGTGAAGTGTACTGGCAGGATAAGGGCAGCTGCCAGGTGAGAGAGAGAAACAAAAGGAAAGGAGGGGGGGGTGGGGGAGGGAAAGGAGGACCCAAAACAAAGGGGTGGAAAAAATTAAAAGGAAAAAAGTAATAGGGGCCGAGGTTATGATCTGAAATTATTGAACTCGATATTGAGTCCGGAAGGCTGCAAAGTGCCTAATCGGAAGATGATTTGCTGTTCCTCGAGTTTACGTTGAGCTTCCGTGGAACAATACAAGAGGCCAAGGACGGTGAGGTCCGAGTGAGAATGGAGCGGTGAATTAAAATGACAGGCGACCGGAAGCTCGGGGTCACCCTTACGGACTGAACGGAGGTGTTCCGCAAAGCGGTCACCCAATCTGCGTTTGGTCTCCCCAATGTAGAGGAGACCGCTTCGTGAGCAGCGAATACAGTATACTAGATTGCAAGAAACATAAACATAGAAGATAGGAGCAGGAGTAGGCCATTCGGCCCTTCGAGCCTGCTCCGCCATTCAACGAGATCATGGCTGATCATCCGAACCCTAGCACCCGGTCCCTACACCGACAGCCATCCCACCCAAGCCCTATCCCCGTAACCCCGTAACCCCACGTATTTAATCCCCCCTAACACTAAGGGCCAATTTTTATCATGGCCAATCAACCTAACCCGCACATCTTTGGACTGTGGGAGGAAACCGGAGCACCCGGAGGAAACCCACACAAACATGGGGAGAATGTGCAAACACCACACAGGCAGTCACCCGAGGCCGGATTTGAACCCGGGTCCCTGGCGCTGTGAGGCAACAATGCTAACCACTATGCCACCGTGCCATACAAGTACAAGAAGACAGCTTCCAGCTCGGCTGCAATAACCCCCGCCAGTTGAAATATCTCGCTGGCGGACATGTCAAGAATGGCCACTACCCATACTGAAGGGTCGCTGGGATTTGGTGAAGCACTTGTCAGCAACTTGCGAGAGGAAGGTAGAAAATAGAAGGGGGGAGAAAATGGAAAAAAGAGAGAAATGTCTCACTAAATCTTTAGGACAGATGACTTGGCTGTAGGAGCTTCGCTGAAATAACAGAGAGGCTGAGAGACTGTACACATAAAAGGATAAACGACGCTTAGTCTGGTTTCAAATTCATGAACATCCCCCCCCCCCCCCAATGTGGCCCCATAATAAGGAGAGTTCCTTAAGTTCAGTTGCATATTCATTAAAAGGAGCTAGCCCACAGCCCCTGAAGAGTTTACAAGAAAGACTTGGCGTTAATGAAATAAAGCCTGCAACAACATGCATTGAAAAGGCATTCAAGTTGGTGAAACTGCCCCCCCAGTATGAGTCAGTACTTTCAGGGGAAGAACAGAGAAAACTGGAAGGGTGGAGGTGGGGCAGGGGGGCGGCGGCGGAGAGAATGAAAAAGACTGTTCTATTAAAGCTGGGATGGTTGGTGTATGAAGGGTTGATTGCCTTAAACTTCGGAATGGACTTCTCGGTAAGGAAAAGAATTCAAAAACCTTGGGAGTCATTTCAGAAGCAGTTGGATGCTTTAATGGGGTGGGGAAGAACTTTTTTTCCCCCCTTGAGGGTGAGTGAGTTAGAATCATGGAATCATACAGCACAGAAGGAGGCCATTCGGCCCATCGTGTCTATGCCAGCTCTTTGAAAGAGATCTTCAATTAGTCCCACTCCCCCCTGCTCTTTCCCCACAGCCCTGCAAATGTTTCCTTTTTAAGTATAGATCCAATTAACTTTTGAAAGTTACTATTTCCTACATTACAACAGTGACTACACTTCAAAAAGTACTTTATTGGCTGTAAAGTGCTTTGGGACGTCCGGTGGTCGTGAAAGGCGCTATATAAATGCTAGTCTTTCTTTCTTTTATTGAATCTGCTTCCACCACCCTTTCAGGCCGTGCATTTCCAGTTCATAACATCTTGCTGCCTCAAAAAACTGTTTCCTCGTCTCCTCTCTGGTTCTTTTGCCAATTATCTTCAATCTGTGCCCTCTGGTTACCGACCCTCCTGCCACTGGAAACAGTTTCTCCCTATCTACTCTATCAAAACTCCACAATAGTTGAACAGTCTCTCTCTTCTGTGTCTATATTCCCACCTGGTGGACTAAATACACAGAATTTTGCACCTGCGAGGGGTATTTGGTCAACTTGCTATCCAACCAAACCCGCGACCCCAACCACCTAGAAGGACAAGGGCAGCAGGCGCATGGGAACACTACCACCTCCAAGTTCCCCTCCAAGTCACACACACCATCCTGACTTGGAAGTATATCGGCTGATCCTTCATCGTCGTTGGGTCAAAATCCTGGAACTCCCTCCCTAACAGCACTGTGGGAGCACCTTCACCACACGGACTGCAGCGGTTCAAGAAGGTGGCTCACCACCACCTTCTCGAGGGCAACTAGGGATGGGCAATAAATGCTGGCCTTGCCAGTGATGCCCACAAACCAATAAAAAAGAACAAGCCGAATGAATGGCAAGGGTGGATGTCAAAAGGATGTAATCAGCTTCCTCGACGGATTACCATCCAGTTTATAGCTGAGGAACTAGGTTTGAGCCACGGCCTGTGCTGAATAACTTCCACCCACTCTGCGTGCTTTATTGGGTGGTGGAACCTGCCCTTGGAGGGATGAGGGCAATCTGCAGGATATACTGTCCCAAAGACTATAAAACCATGGGATAGTCTCTCAATAAACCATATAATGTTTACGTGCTCGTTCGAGGAGCGTCAGACAGTGGTGAGAAAGGGAAAGGGTCTGTCTCTTACTCCCTTGAGTATAGCAGATTGAGGGATGCGCTGATCAAGATGTTTAAAATGCTAAAAGGGGTAGATACGGAGAGACTATTTCCTCTGATATGGGAATCCAGAACAAGGGGACATAATCTTAAAATTAGAGATAGGCCACTTGGAAACGAAATCAGGAAGCACAAAGGGCAGTAGAACTTTGGAACTCTCCCCCCCCCCCCCAAAGGGCTGTGCGTGCTTGGGGTCAATTGGAGCTTCCATGACTGTGATCGGTAGCTTTTTGTTGGGTAAGGGTATCAAGGGTCATGGAGCTATGGCTGGAAAAAAGACTTGAAGTGCAGATCAGCCATGATCTAATTGAATGGCGTCCTCCTGTTCCTGTGCTCCTATGTGTCTATGTTCCTAGTATTCCTGATCCATGTGCAGTGCAGCTTAGATGTGAACTGAAGCTGCCTTGTCGTCCTCCAGTGCACCTCAACCCAAAGGCCATGGTGACATTTACATTTTCCGCCCGTTGCTTTCGTTTGGTGTCTGTCAGACCAGCATTGCTGAGTTCTGCCAGACTTATGAGCGGTTTTGCGCTGTTGACTGATGTCCAGTTATAAGATAGTAGAGAGACTGCGCAACTCGGCTAGCAGCCAATGAGTAGAGAGGGAACGCCAGCGAATCTGGACCTGGTTCCAACCCAGGCCACAGAGATGAAAAGACAGCAATATTCTTCCCTTGTTGTGGACTCTTCCTGGGGCACCATTCCACAGCCCCCTGCTGCCCCTCTGATACCTGGCTCAGGTAGCCATTCTTCAGGTGTGAGCTTAGATGATGATGCGTCAGCAGACTATTCAAACATAAGGGGGGGGTGGGGGGCATCACGCCAGAGCTCCATCCTGTGTTCATCCGATGTCTGGGCTTTCCAGAAGCAGTCACTGGATAGTCATCGAGAGCTGGAGCCCTGGCTGATTGGCGGCCGTGCCTTCAGCAGCCGAGGCCCGAAGCTCTGGAATTCCCTCCCTGAACCTCTCCGCCTACCTCTTTGACCAAGCTTTTGGTCATATCGCCTAATATCTCCTTATTCGGTGTATCGCTCCTGTGAAGCGCCTTGGGACGTTTTACTACGTTAAAGGCGCTATATAAATGCAAGTTGTTGTTGCTGGTTTGTACCACTCCGATTAACTTGTTCTTGGAGCTTTCCTGACCTAATTGACTGAACAACAACCAGCCAAGTCTCCCTTGCACACTGTTAATCCTTACAGGCATTTTTATGTAATTATTTATACAGCCATTAAACAGTGCTAAGCCAAACCTCTAATTATATCCCACAAAGTGTTCCTATACTTCTCCCAAACAATGTTTAATGTCTTGGAAAGATTTACTCAAACTCAGAGCTCTCTAGTCCTTTGAAAGGGGCCGATTAAATTTTTTCATAAATTGCAACTCACAAATATATCATTACTAGTACGCAATCTGTACCAAAGGTGGAACTAGCCCAGATAGTTTAATATTACCCTAACCACAACACAGCCTGAGTGGATTCATAGAATTGTCGAATGATACCAGTTCCACTGCCGATCATTTCAGTTTTTGCCGGCATGCGGTTGATTTTTTGTTTTGTTTGCATGAATTTTGTGCTGATCAAGTTGCGGGATGTTAGCACTGGAGAGGGTGCAGAGATTTACCAGGGATGCCGGACTTCAGTCACGTGGAGAGACTAGAGAAGCTGGGGCTGTTCTCCTTAGAGCAGAGGCGGTTAAGGGGAGATTTGATAGAGGTGTTCAAAATCATGAAGTGTCTGGATAGAGTAAATAAGGAGAAATGGTTTCCAGTGGCAGGAGGATCGGTAACCAGAGGACACAGAGTGAAGGTGATTGGCAAAAGGACCAGAGGGGGAGACGAGGAGACATTTCTTTTACGCAGCGAGTTGTTGTGATCTGGAATGCGCTGCCTGAAAGGGCGGTGGAAGCAGATTCAATAATAACATTCAAAAGAGAACTGGATAAATAATTGAAAAGGAAACATTTGCAAATCTACGGGGAAAGAGCGGGGGAGTGGGACTAATTGGAGAGCTCTTTCAAAGAGCTGGCACAGGCACGATGGGCCGAATGGCCTCCTTCTGTGCTGTATCATTCTCTGATTCCATGTAGGGCATATGTACCCTGTCGTTAGATTCTTCGAATATTAGAGTACAGGTACCTGACAGGTTAATATCAAATTCTTCTATGCGCTATTAATGGAGGCAATAACCATTAAAATAACCGTATTAATGCCTCTGTAGAAATAGCAGACCAAGCAATTTTAAACAAAAGCATTAGAATAATCCAATTTCAAGACACCCGTGCGCCATCAAACACTCCCAGGGCAGGTACAGCACGGGTTAGATACAGAGTAAAGCTCCCTCTGCACTGTCCCATCAAACACTCCCAGGGCAGGTACGGCACGGGTTAGATACAGAGTAAAGCTCCCTCTACACTGTCCCATCAAACACTCCCAGGGCAGGTACGGCACGGGTTAGATACAGAGTAAAGCTCCCTCTACACTGCCCCATCAAACACTCCCAGGGCAGGTACAGCACGGGTTAGATACAGAGTAAAGCTCCCTCTACATTGTCCCATCAAACACTCCCAGGGCAGGTGCAGCACGGGTTAGATACAGAGTAAAGCTCCCTCTACACTGTCCCATCAAACACTCCCAGGACAGGTGCAGCATGGGTTAGATACAGAGTAAAGCTCCCTCTACACAGTCCCATCAAACACTCCCAGGACAGGTACAGCACGGGTTAGATACGGAGTAAAGCTCCCTCTACACTGCCCCATCACACACTCCCAGGGCAGGTACGGCACGGGTTAGATACAGAGCATAGCTCCCTCTGCACTGTCCCATCAAACACTCCCAGGGCAGGTACAGCACTGGTTAGATACAGAGTAAAGCTCCCTCTGCACTGTCCCATCAAACACCCCCAGGGCAGGTACAGCACGGGTTAGATACAGAGTAAAGCTCCCTCTGCACTGTCCCATCAAACACTTCCAGGACAGGTGCAGCACGGGTTAGATACAGAGTAAAGCTCCCTCTACACGGTCCCATCAAACACTCCCAGGGCAGGTACAGCACGGGTTAGATACAGAGTAAAGCTCCCTCTACACTGTCCCATCAAACACTCCCAGGGCAGGTACAGCACGGGTTAGATACAGAGTAAAGCTCCCTCTGCACTGCCCCATCAAACACTCCCAGGACAGGTACAGCACGGGTTAGATACAGAGTAAAGCTCCCTCTACACTGTCCCATCAAACACTCCCAGGGCAGGTACAGCACGGGTTAGATACAGAGTAAAGCTCCCTCTACACTGTCCCATCAAACACTCCCAGGGCAGGTACAGCATGGGTTAGATACAGAGTAAAGCTCTATCTCCTCAGTCCCAACAACTTGCCTCAGCCTCAGTAGAGCACCCTTTACAGCACCAGTGTGATAATCTTCCAATTCCACACTAGCCATCCTACAGTCTCTCTGAGATAGATTGTCAGTTTGATGCCGATTGAGGTTGAATTGGTAGCCGGTTTGTGCTGAGCCCATGTGCCCAATCAAAACTGGATTGAGACGGGGCAAGCTGGCGTCACAGAGACAGCGAACAGTGAAACAAACATGGGACATTCATCCCGTCTGTCTGGGATGGATTTTGAGCTCATGTGGTGAAGATGAAATGCCAAAGTCTAAGGCACAGCGCAGGGCTTGGTAATCTATCAGCTCGCAACAACATCATTGGTTCTACTGCTTGTAAGTGAGGAGGTTGTGTTACAAAGAATGACATCGAGTCTACAGCACAGAAACAGGCCATTCATCCCAACTGGTCCGTGCCGGTGTTTATGCTCCTCATGAACCTCCTCCTACCCTACATCATCTCACCCCATCAACATATCCTTCTATTAATTTCTCCCTCGTGTGTTTATCCAGCTTCCCCTTAAATGCATCGATACTATTCACCTCAACCACTCCCTGTGGTAACGAGTTCCACATTCTCACCACTCTCTGGGTAAAGAAGTTTCTCCTGAATTCTTTATCAGATTTATTAGTGACTATTTTGTACTGATGGCCCCCTAGTTCTGGTCTCCTGCACAAGTGGAAACATCTTCTCTAAGTCCACCCTTTCATAATCTTGAAGACCTCTATTAGCTCACTCCTTGGCCATCTCTTTTCTCGATGAAAGAGCCCCAGTCTTTTCTATGATGGGGCCCTTGCGATACTAAACCACACAGCCGAAGAGTTCCAGGTCTGTTTCCAGTTGTGTGCTGTGCTACTGATTTCAGCTGGGGCGGTTGGGGGAAGGTGCATGAAATTGGTCTCAAATGTCCCGGGGCGGGGAGGCAAGGAGTGTGGATATTGGCCAGCGTTCCTGTTCCTCATTACTGTTGAACGGGCGCTATTGGAACTGCAGGTGTATACAAGTGACTGTTGGACAAGGGCAGGTTGGGCCTTGCCTGTGATGCCTTCCGCGGTCAAATAGCTCTCTGGTGCTCACATGGCTGAGAGACCAGAGGGCTTCTGTCACCTTTGAAACTGTACCCATCCACGAGTCACTACCTTCAGGTGAGGAGATAGCCGCAGAAAACTGGAAAAGGAAAAAAAAAAATGCTGGGGACAATTATGACCTCCCTGTGAACTTGGGAAGTAGAGGATTGAGAAGGTCTTTACATCGTGGCACTCCATATTCTCTGGAGCTATTCGACTACGGGAGGCAACACAGCCAAGCCCCCATCCTCTCCTGTTCAACCAATCAGCAAGAGCTAGAGTGAGGCTTTGCACAGTTCACAAAGACTTTGCGGTTCCTAAGCTGGGGAGTGTAACATTCGTCTGGAAGTAATAACAGTGGTTTGGAAAGAGGCGACCACAGAATGACCCCGACTGGAGAGCAGTGAATCGAACTCTGTAGCGTAGCAGAAACTTGTGTCGTTTAAGTGCTGCGTCCAGAGGGTCTGGGTACCTAATGACGGGGAGAATGTAATTGGACTTGAGAGGGGAGCAACTGAGATGATTCCATGGGTCAGGAATCCAAAGCATGAGGACAGTTGGGCTTGTTTACTTTGGAAAAGAGATTTGGACACCACGTCAGTGAAGTTTTCAAGATTACGAAAAGAATTGACAAGGGCTCTAATACCAGTGCGCACAAGTTAAAGATTAGCTCTAGTAGTTAAAGGCACCATCTGATATGGCGCCAGGGTTAGTTTTATATCACAACAGAGACTACTCTTCAAAAGTACCTCATTGGCTGTAAAGCGCGTTGGGACATCCCGAGTTTGTGCAAGGCGCTACATAAATGCAAGTTCTTTGGCGATTGGGGGGGTTACATATCAGCAACCCTTTGGCTAAGGAGGTGAGGTTCCTGCTCCTGATCACCATTCAGTGAGCTCTTTTGGAAGGTGGGTCGCTGTTAATAGTGCAGGCGGCTGAGTCAGTATTCCAGGAGGCTCTACGGTTGAAGGTGTTTCCGTTACTTGAAGTACCTCATGCAATCCAGAGGTGACTCAAGTACCCCCCCCACCCCCCGAATGGCAAGCGAGATGAAGCAGAGCCTCACTGGTGTTGGGTGCATGCTTGCTGACAACTCACGATTGGTGGAAGTACTTGCAACCATCCCAGGCGTGACCAGAATTATGGCATTTCACACTAAGATGTCTACTTACCAAAACAACATGAAAGAAAGAAGTTGCATTCATATAGCGCCTTTCACAACCAATAGAGGTCCTTAAGGCTATGAAAGGGTGACGTAATAAAACTCACTACGCACTTGCTTTGAGTGTAAAGCAAGGCTTTAATCAACTTGTTTCAGAACATGGAGGTCTAGTTGTACTTCACTAGCTCCTTGTCTTACAAAATGTCCCTGGAAAGCTGGGCCCACGCCCGAGTATTTATACTCCTTGGACGGCGCCACCAGCTGGCTGGCCAGCATTATTTCATAAGTAGTTTCCCGATGATGAGATTTATAACAAAGGGTTCGCTAGGGTAGATGTAGAGAAGATGTTTCCACTTGTGGGGGAGACCAGAACGAGGGACCATCAATATAAGATAGTCACTAATAAATCCCATAGGGAATTCAGGAGAAACTTCTTTACCCAGAGAGTGGTGAGAATGTAGAACCCGCTACCACAGGGAGTGGTTGAGGCGAATAGCAGAGATGCATTTAAGGGGAGGCTAGATAAACACGTGAGGGAGAAAGGAATAGAAGGATATGCTGATGGGGAGAGATGAAGTAGGGTGGGAGGAGGCTGGTGTGGAGCATAAACACCAGCATGGACCAGTTGGGCCGAATGGCCTGTTTCGGTGCTGTGGAATCGATGTCGTTCTCTGTAACCTCAGGACGTCCCAAAGCATTTTCCAGCCAATGAAGCACTTTTTGAAGTGTGGCCACTGTTGTAATGTAGGAAACGCGGCCGACAATTTGCGCACAGCAAGGGGTCGAGAGTTCGAATGACCAGATAATCTGTGATGTTCCGCACTGGGGAGTGTCAGCCTAGATTTTTGAGCTACTGGCCTTCTTTACCCTCCATCTCCCAATATTTTTCTAACTAATGCACAAAATATGTTCAAAGAAAATGGAGAGAAAAAAGAATACACCTTTTTTTTTACTGCCCCTGTGAGTTTCCTCCCCGGGTGTCGCTCGCAGCCAGCGTCCCGGAGATTAATACAGAAGCAAAATACTGCAGATGCTGGAAATCTGAAATAAAAACCGAAAATGCTGGAAATACTCAGCAGGTCAGGCAGCATCTGTGGAGAGAGAAACAGAGTTAACGTTTCAGGTCGATGACCCTTGGTCAGACGAAGGGTCACCCACCTGAAGCGTTGACTCTGTTTCTCTCTCCACAGATGCTGCCTGACCTGCTGAGTATTTCCAACAATTTTTGGTTTTTATTCCTGGAGATTGATCTTCAACTCCCGGAGACTCCAAGCCAATCCTGGAGGGTTAACAACCCTAGTTGGGAAGCTCCCCAAGTCCCTTCTTATGACCAGTCACACAGCTGCCCATCCCACCCCACCCCCGTCACATTGTAAATCTGACATTGCATTGCAAAAGCTTGAAAATTAAACCGATAGGCCAGATTGCAGCTGGCTGCAGATGTGGCGGAGGGAGGCGCGGAAGGGAGCAGGACTCTTCCAGCTGTTCAGGGTGGGCAACGTTTCAAACAAATTCAACCCCAGCGATGAATGTTAAGCTTCACAGCGGACCCAGCCAGTTCATTGAGTTAGAAAGACAGAGGAACCATAAAAGGCAAGTTAGACGAGTGATTAACACAGGCCAGAGGAAAGCCAATTGGACCAAAGTGCCTCGAAACACAAGCACGGTAATTAGTGTCAGGCTGCTGTTTGTTTAAGAAAAAATAAAACTAGCATTTACGTGGCTCCTTATTACAGCCTCAGGACATCCCTAAGTGCCATTCAACCAATAGATAACTTTTGAAATGTGGTCAACGTTATGGCATCAAACACAGCTGCCATTTTGTGCACAGCAAAGTCCCACAAATACCAAAGTGACCAGTTAATCAGTTTTTGGAGTTACTGGTTGAGGGATGAATGTTGGCCTGGATGACGGGAGAATGCCAATGGATTAGAGAGGAGTTGAGCGGCACTTTTTTCACCCAGAGGGTGGTGGGGGTCTGGAACTCACTGCCTGAAAGGGTGGGAGAGGCAGAAACCCTCATCACATTTAAAAAGTACTTGGATATGCGCTTGAACTGCCGTAACCTACAGGGCTACGGACCAAGAGCTGGAAAGTGGGATTAGGCTGGAGAGCTCTTTTTTTGGCCGGCGCGGACACGATGGGCCGAATGGCCTCCTTCTGTGCCGTAAATTTCTACGATTCTCTGCTCTCCTTCCCTGGGGGGTCATCTACCTCCATCTGAGCAGGTTACAGGATCTCGGCTTAACATCACATCCAAAAGACAGCCCCACCGACAATGCAGCACTGCCTCCCTGAGCGCTGCGCTGAAGTGTCAGCCTAGCTTATGGGCCTGATCCATGTTGGGGCTTGGACCTACAGCCTTGTGCCTCACAGATGAGACTGCCGCTACTGAGCCAAGCTGACAGTCGATTGTGTGATTATTGGATTGAATTGTTGGATTGGGAGAGGAGCAACTAATAAATACTCTTAATTAATAAATCAGGAGGTCGCTCACCAGCAGTAACGCTGGAAAAGCACATTTTAAGGGAACGCACACCTAAAATAAAAATTTGAGGGAATATTGTTTGGGCAGTGTGAATTGCTGGTGCCCTTTTAATGGCTCAGTCGCTTCACAAGGAACCTTCTTCAAAGTCTTGCAATGAAATCGCATTGAGCATTTTCCTTCAAAATCCATCTCTGAGATGAACTGGAAGAAAAATAGATCTTTTTTTTTTCTTTACGCGTTGGATGCTGTTCAAAGATGCTACTTTGATAGATGGAGGTTTAAGCAACGGGTCCCCCCGCCGTATCTAGCAAGGGCCTTTTGGAAGCTGTTGAGAGGAGTTCGGTCTTTGAAGCTGACTTGTTGAAGCATCAGTCAAAGCCACACTGTGTATACTCGGGACTGGGCTGCAAGTCACGACGGAGCGGCAGAATTATGGATTTGGAAGCGTAAAGGCAGCGGTCGGGGAAGGGAGGGCGAGAGGGGCAGGGAAAGCCCCCTGGAGTGTTCCAGGCCTGCGAGCTGTCAGCGTAACAGCCCAGTGGAGTAAGGGACTGACTGCCACTCAGACTTGGCATTGTCCCGTCCTGTCGCACCAAAGGACGACCAGCGAGCGCTCTGAGTTCAGGCAAGTGATCGATCAAGGCTTGGGAAAATGTTTTAAAAGTTGAGTCACTACTTGGCAAGCGATCTCTATTTTTTTTTGGAACTCATTTAAATTAATTTTTAATTTAACTTACTGGGGATGGAGGGATTTGGCAGGGGGGTGGGGGGGAGGGATGGTGTGGAGGGAGCGAAGAGCTTCAGCTTAGACTTCAGCCAGAGACAATGAATCCTAAAAAGGAATCAAAGCCACCTATGGTACAGATAAGGAGCCAGACAGTGGAACAGAGACAGAGGAGGATGGAAAAGAACAGATGCAGTAAGAACGCGAAAAACAGGATTCAAATGGAAGGATAAACACAAAGATATTACTCGCTGTGTGGAAAGCAAGACTCATTCCTTTGTCCAGCACCTCAAAACTGTGGGGCTCCTCACTTCCCTCCTACAATCTACAAAGTCTCAATCCCAGGATTGGTGTCACTTAATGACTAGTTCTTGATTTACCTCATCTTTTCTCCTATTCATTTCAATCAGAGACTTGAGCACAAAATCCAGGCCGACACTCCCAGTGCAGTACTGAGGGAGCGCCGCACTGCCAGAGGTGCTGTATTTCAGATGAGATGTTAAACCGAGGCCCCGTCTCACCTCATAGTTGGATTTAAAAGATCCCGTGGCCACTGACATGAATCAGTCATTCGTGAAAGAAAGACTTATGAAATAATACTGAGTGGCCTGCGGGTGGCGCTGTCCAGGGAGAGTATAAATACTCAGGCATGGGCCCAACTTGCGCAGGATATTCTTTAACAGGAACTAGTGAAGGACACAACTAGACCTCCATGTTGTAAAACAGTTGATTAAAGCTTTGTTTAGCGCTTAAACCAAGTGCCTAGTAGTTTTCTTACGTCAGCCACTATTTCGAAGAACAGCAGGGGAGTTCACCCCGGTGTCCTGGGCAAGATTTATCCCTCAACCAACATTCGCCTTCTCAGCACTGTTGTACAATGGGGATTTGGGTTTGTGTTCAGTGGAACCGCAGTCGAATGAGGTGATCCCGGACAGCCCGGCCGGAGACAGGATATGCTGGTTGCCTCCTCCTCTTCCTGCTGCTTCTCCTCTTCCTCTATCTCCTCCTCCCCTTCCTTCTCCTCCTCCTCTTTCTCCTGCTCCTCCTCCTCCTCCCTCTGCGAGCAGCTCGTTCTCTTCTTTGTTGCCTCTGCTCCATCTTCCTGTCGTGCTGCAGGCCAAGGGGGGGTGGCAACGACAGCACCCAGGACTGGGAGCAAGTGGTCTGACCAGAACCCTTGAAGTCAGAAGCTAGGCCTTCTCCACTTGCAGCACTGCTCCCGGTCACACCTCACCAACTTTAAACAACCCTGGAAAGCTCCAAACACTTCGACAAACTTACATGGAGCCGGTAGAAATTAATCAGCAACTAACCTGAGAGTGGTTGCTGATCCCTTTAAATAGCGCTGGCGAGGGGTCCTTGCCGCTGCTGAACGCAGGTTCATTGTGCGTGGTTAAGACAGGGCGATATCGCCAGCGTCGAGGACGAAAATGACAGCGCTGGCGTCACATCAGCGTTGCACTCTGATTGACGTCACAATCTACCAACTCTACACACTTCCGGTGCACGCTCCTAACGCCCGCCATACCGCCCTCACCAAAATGAAGCCATTTTTGACACATAACGACACCCATAGCCACTCCATCAAAATTTACAATCAAACTAATGTTACATCCCTGCCGAAAGTGGACTGTTCCCACTGGTGATGTCATTGAGTAGATTGGGTCAATACTCTCCGGAGTTTAAGAAGAATGAGAGGTGATCTCATTGAAATGTATAAAATTCTTAGAGGGCTTGACAGGGTAGATGCTGAGAGGTTGTTTCCCCCTGGCTGGGGAGTCTAGAACTAGGGGACATAGTCTCAGGATAAGGGGTCGACCATTTAGGACTGAGATGAGGAGGAATTTCTTCACTCAGAGGGTGGTGAATCTTTGGAATTCTCTGCCACAGAGGGTTGTGAATGCTGAGTCTTTGAGTATATTCAAGACTGAGAGCGATAGATTTTTGGACTCTAGATGGAATCAAGGGATAGAGAGATCAGGCAGGAAAGTGGAGTTGAGGTTAAAGATCCGCCATGATCTTATTGAATGGCGGCGCAGGCTCGAGGGGCCCTATGGCCGACTCCTGCTCCTAATTCTTATGTTCATAGATAAACTCCACTATCTGTTTATGACATCATGGAGCAGAACAATTCAAACAAAAAAGGGGAAGCAATCTACAACGGAGTCAATAATATGAAAAGTGTAGGTTTTTGAGCGTAGTGTTTATATGAGTCGCCCACTCACTGTCAGGCCCTTTAAAAGCTCTGCTCTTCTCTTTACTAGTCCTATCACCATCTCGTCTCGTTTTGAATACCTCTTAATGGGGGAAAAATTCAGTGTCGCCCTGCTTGGGGCGCCACTATCGTCCGTGCGCAAAGTTTAGCGCCTGGCGCTAATTATCACCTCCGACGGCAAACTTGGCTTTTATCGCCCCTGGAGGTGATTGGAGCGCTAAATCAGGCGCTTCACACCTGTCTTAAGGCACAAAGGCCGAGCAGCGAGGCACTACCTCAGAGTGCTGGCGAAGCAAGGAAGGGCAAATCAAAATGAACCTGCAAAGTGCTGCTCAGTACCCAAAACTCCTTCACACAGCGTTGAATCTCTCCAGAAGTCTCTCTCTCTCTCGCTCAGACTGCGTGGTGCAAAAATGTCACCAACAAAGAAAGGCAGGAAGCGGTCGCCTTTAAATAGCGCTCCCCCAGTCCCTTCCTGACTGCAAAACGCTCCCCTCAACCTGTCGTTGCTAGCGGCAGGCAGTAAGGCAGGGGGCGCCACTCAATATCCGGTCCGGGGCGCTAATGGGGCGTTGCGCACTCGACTGACGTCACGATCTGCCGGCGCAGGAGATCGTGGCGGTAGTGTTTAGCGCCGCTGCAAAATGTCTAGTTAATTTCGCGAGCGGCGCAAACATCGTCGCGCCCGAGCGCTAGTTGCTTTGCGCCCCATTAGCGCCCACGAGAGGTGCAAACAACTGAATTTTTCCCCCAATGTCTCTTCACTTCTCTTTTGTTCTCTCACCCCCATTTCCCAGTCCCCAAACTGGCCTTTTAATCTGTTTCATTTCCTGTGTTTTTTCAGTCCTGACGAAGGGTTTCGACCTGAAACATTAATTCTATTTCTCTCTCCACGGATGTTGCCTGGCCTGCTGAGTTTTTCCAGCATTTTCTGTTGTTATTTCTGCTCTTCTTCTGTTGGCTAAAGTCAAGAGTAAACAAATGTAGCCTGCTGGTATTTCTAATCAGAGGAACAGGAGGTGGCCATTCGGCCCCAGCGAGCCTGCCCCGCCTCTCAATGAGATCATGGCCGATCGGTAACTTGGCTTCTTTAAACGGGGATGTTGCAATGCAAAGTTGTTTATGAGACGTCGCCAGAGAACTTAAAAAAAAAAATTCCTACCCAGTTCTATTTCCCTCCACTCCTGAGGGCTCTAACTCGTGTTGTGGGGGTCCCCAGTCCCACCGCTTCCCCTTCACAGGTGGCCGGCTGTTCCATTGCAGGAGAAGGTCACAGCTGGGCCGGATCCTGACCTCACCTGGTCGTTGAGCACAAGTCACTGGAAAGTGAGCTGGGGGTGAGAAACCGGGCTGATTTTCAGCCCTATTACAGTGCCCCGACTGACTGACCTCGCCTAACACACGGAACAAAAGAAAGAAAGACTTGCATTTATATAGCGCCTTTCGCAACCTCCGGACGTCCCAAAGCGCTTTACAGCCAATGAAATGTAGTTACTTTTTGAAGTGTGGTCACTGTTGTAATGTAGTTAATTTGTGCACAGCAAGATCCCACAAGCAGCCATGAGATACTGACTGGATAATCTGTTTTAGGTGTTGGCAGAGGGATAAATATTGGCCAGGACACCGGGGAGAACTCCCCTGCTCTTCTTCAAAATAGTGGCCATGGGATCTTTTACGTCCAGCTGAGAGAGCAGACGGGGGCCTCGGCTTAATGTCTCATCCGAAAGACAGCACCTCCAACAGTGCAGCACTCCCTCAGCAGAGTTTTGGATGAGCTCAAGTTTACGGAGGGTGGAAGATGGGTTGGTTTAGTGTCTGAGTGCTGGCGGTGAGGTGAAGTTCACTGTGGCCATGACCTTACCCTTGTCCAAGATGGCTGCCAAGGCCTCAGCAAGTGCCTGGGCCCTCAGACAAAGGAGGGAGAGACGTAGGGGAGAGCAAATGATTTGTTTCAAAGTTCGACAGTGACACATCTGATAGGGTGAGATGAAGAGGGGTGGGGAGGAGGCCCGTGTGGAGCATCAACGCCGGCACGGACCAGTTGGGCCGAATGAAAGAAAAAGAAAGAAGGACTTGCATTTGTATAGCGCCTTTCACGACCACCAGACGTCTCAAAGCGCTTTACAGCCAATGAAGTACTTTTTGAAGTGTAGTCACTGTTGTAATGTGGGAAACACGGCAGCCAATTTGTGCACAGCAAGATCCCACAAACAGCAATGTGAAAATGGCCAGATAATCTGTTTTAGTGATGTTGATTGAGGGATAAATATTGGCCCCAGGACGCCGGGGAGAACTCCCTGCTCTTCTTCAAAATAGTGGCCATGGGCTCTTTTACGTCCACCTGAGAGGGAAGACGGGGCTTCGGTTTAACGTCTCATCCGAAAGACGGCACCTCCGACAGTGCAGCACTCCCTCAGCACTGCACTGGGAGTGTCAGCCTAGATTTCTGTGCTCAAGTCCCTGGAGTGGGGCCTTGAGCACAGAATGGCCTGTTTCTGTGCAGTAGACCTGATGTAATTCGATGTAACACATCATAACACGGATTCTGCGTTTGAATTTCTCATTTAAAGAGAATAAGGCCTAGTCTCGCCTGGGCGCCGGAAGTACTGCCTGGGAAGGAGCTGTGAGCACCAGCCGGAAATTCAGTTTCAGCGCCCCAAACGGAAGCGTGGCGCTGCTCGAGGCGCCCCGCATCCCTCTTGGGGCACTGCAACTGAAAATCGCAGCACAACGTGCCGCAGCGCCACACGCTGCGGCACGGCGCACTGCAGTACTGCAGGCCTTCCTCCCTTTCTTAAAGGGTAGGGGCCTGCTGCAGCGCGATCGGAGATCGCGAGTGCCGGCAAAAGAGCCCGGCACCGAGGAGAATTCGTGCCGGGCTCTTGGGACACAGCCGGCACAACGCGGGGGGGGGGGGTGCTCAGGAGGCCGGGGACGGCGGCGCGAAGAGGCGCTGGCAGGCGGCCAGCAAAAAAAATGGCCGCCCTGCACCTCTCCTTTAATTAGCGCCTCTACCGCCGCTGGTAGGCCCCCCTAAACCGGTCGCAAATTGCGACCGGTGTTACAGCGGAGGGCGCTACTCAATTTCGCGATCGGGGCGGTAGCGGGGCGCTGCGCACACCGATGACGTCATCGGTGGCGGCGCAGCACTACAGGCTAACGCCGCCATTAGCGCCCTGCTAAATTTCGCGGGAGGCATGGCCAGTGGCGCTAAACCCACTAAGTGCCCTCTTTGGGCACGAACTGGCGGCGCAGCCCACCGAATTTCTAGGCCTAAATCTCGTGTTGAAAAGAGCGGTTTACTGTATGACAGGATGCGGAGGTATTGTGATCGTTCTGGCGAAAGATGTTGGCACATATAGTCATGTGACAGGAAGCAGCAGAGAAAGAGGAACTTTCCTGTCACTCTGATAGCGAACAGTATCTGTTTTTCTAACTCAGGCTTCTGTTCCCGAAGCATTTACAGATCTCTGAAAAATGTAATTTTCTAGAATATTCCTCAAGGGACTTTTGATTTTGCAGGAATCGAATTTAAAACACATTTCATTGGCTAAAGAAAGAAAGATTTTTATACTGTAAGAGGGGATATATGGCACAGAGACAGGCCATTCAGCCCAACCAGTATTGTATGCTCCACTCGATCCTCCTCCCGCCTTTCCTCATCTAACTATCAGCATAACCCTCTATTCCCTTCTCCCTCATGTGTTTGTCCAGCCTCCCCTTAAATGCATCTATACTATTCGCTTCAACCACTCCCTGTGGTAGCGAGTTCCACTTGTATTTCTATAGCGCCTTTCATGACCACCGGATGTCCCAAAGTGCTTTACAGCCAATGAAGTACTTTTTGAGGTGTTGTAATTTAGAAACACAGCAGCCAATTTGTCATGCACAGCAAGCACCCACAAAGAGCAATGTGATATTGACCAGATAATCTGCTTTAGTGATAAATATTGGCCAGGGGAGAACCCCCCTGTTCTTCTTCGAAATAGCGCCGTGGGATCTTTTATATCCACCCGAGAGAGCAGGTGGGGTGGCAGTTTAACATCTCACCTGAAAGACGGCACCTCTGACAGTGCAGCGCTCCCTCAGCACTGCGCTGGAGTGTCAGCCTAGATTTTGTGCTCGAGTCTCTGGAAGCGGGACTTGAACCCACGACCTTCTAGACTCAGAGTTGAGAGTGCCGCCCACTGAGGCGTTGGCTGACACACAAACTATCTCAATAATCCGGTGCCTTTTTATTTAAACAAAAAACTAGCTGTAAGAGCCAAAGTCCATAGTTAAGGATTCTTTAAGGTCAGGTTTTAATGTCAATTTAACAACCAGGGATTTTTTCCAAGTGCTTTTTTTTCCGGATTTTATTTTATAGTGCTTTTTTTTTAAAAAAGGGGGGAGAAAATCAGGTGGGGCAAATCTCGCAAATAGTCCTGGGGAAATTTGGAGAAAACCAGTTTTTATTTTGAACATTGCTACAATTCAATAAAACAAGCAAGCGACTGAAACAGAAATGCATCGTTGAGCTAAACGATAACCCACTGTTATCTACGCAGTTCCTGAGAACCACATTTATGGAGCTCAACATCACTTCACTGCAAGATAGTTAAAAAAAAACATTTAAAGCAAAATTGAAGAGGCTGGTCTAGAAATTCGGGGATTTTTCCAGAGCCGGCTGTTGATGAAAAAAATGGCGGCCGTTGATGAAAAAAATGGTGGCCGGCTCGCTTCCCGCCCGCGGCGACTGCCATTTTGGGCAGGTCAGCAGCGCTGCCGTTGCCAGCGCGCGCTCCCGATATTTAGATTAGGCAGATCGTGACGTCAGTGAGCGTACAATACTGATTCGATGCACGATCTGCCATTTTGGCCATCGCCGCTCCATTCAACGCCCTCTCCTAATCACGACCAGCTGACCAAACGTTCAGCGGCAGGGAAGGAGCCCCCCGCAGCGCTAGTTAAAGGGTTCATCAGCAACTTCCAGCTGATTTGCTTTTTCAGTTCTACTGGCCCGGTCTAAGTTTGTGCAACCGTTTTGGAGCTTTCTAAAGTTGCTTAAAGTTGCTGAGGTCACAGGGAGTGTTGCTGCAAGTGGAGAACGCCGTGCTTCTCATTAAAAGGCTGCTGCTCACACCACTTTCTCCCAGTCATGGGGGCTCTACTTGCGGTCCCCCACCGCGCTGGAGTATGACAGGGAGGTGGACTGGAAGAAGAGGAGACGATGCTCACAGAGGGAGGAGGAGAAGGGCAGGAGGGCTCTCAGGAGGCCTTAGAAACATAGAAGATAGGAGCAGGAGTAGGCCATTCGGCCCCTTGAGCCTGCGCCGTCATTCAATGCAATCATGGCTGATCATCCAAATTCAGTACCCGGTCCCTGCTTTCTCCCCATACCCCTTGATCCCTTTAGCCTTAAGAAATATATCCAACTCCTTCTTGAATATATTTAATGAATTGGCCTCAACTGCCTTCTGTGGTAGAGAATTCCACAGGTTCACCACTCTCTGGGTGAAGAAATTCCTCCTCATCTCTGTCCTAAATGGCTTACCCCTTTTCCTTAGACTGTGACCCCTGGTTCTGGACTCCCCCACCATCGGGAACATCCTTCCTGCATCTAGTCTGTCCAATCCTGTCAGAATTTTATAATATTCAATGAGATCCCCTCTCATTCTTCTAAACTCCAGCGAGTATAAGCCCAATCGACCCAACCTCTCTTCATATGTCATTCCTGCCATCCCAGGTATCAGCCTGGTGAATCTTCGCTGAACTCCTTCCATGGCAAGAACGTCCTTCCTCAGATAAGGCGACCAAAACTGCACACAATACTCATGATGTGGTCTCACCAAGGCCCTGTACAACTGCAGCAAGACATCCTTGTTCCTGTACTCAAACCCTCTCGCTACGAAGGCCAACATACCATTTGCCTTCTTAACCGCCTGCTGCACCTGCATGCTTACCTTCAGCGACTGGTGCACAAGAACACCCAGGTCTCGTTGCACTTCCCCTTCTCCCAATCTATTGCCATTCAGATAATAATCTGCCTTCCTGTTTTTGCCACCAAAGTGGATAACCTCACATTTATCCACGTTATATTGCATGTTATAAACATAGAAACATAGAAAAATAGGAGCAGGAGTAGGCCATCCTACCTGCACTTAAGCCAGGAGCAGTGAATTAGAAGGCTCCGCTTCACCAAGGAGGTGATCACAGAACTCTGCCACCTCCTGCAACCAGACCTGCAGCCTCAGATAGGGTGACAAAGGCTCTCCCAGTGACTCTCAAGGTCACCGTGGCCCTCAATTTTTTCGCCACCGGATCCTTCCAGTCGGCAGCAGGCGACATCGCTAACATCTCGCAGTTCACCATCCATCGCTGCATCCGGGAGGCCACAGAGGCTCTCTACTCCAGGAGAAGGGACTTCATTGTCTTCTCTCTGAACAGAGAGGAGCAGGACGAGCCCGCATGTGGCTTTGCCAGGATAGCGGGCTACCCCGTGGTGCAGGGCGCCATCGACTGCACACACACGGCTTTGTGGACACTGAGATGTTCCCTAACTGCAAAGGCTACTGATGTAAGAAAACTACTAGGCACTTGGTCAAGCGTTAAACAAAGCTTTAATCAACTGTTTTACAACATGGAGGTGGAGCAAGCAGCAGACCACCATGAAATGGGACACCCGCTCCGCTGAGTATTGGTGGGCTCCTCCCAAGCGGTCAAGGCAGTGGAGCCATTGCTTGAGCCCCTCGATGGCCTATTCGATGACATTCCTCGTGGCAGCATGGCTGTCATTATATGAGTGCTGGCCACGAGTGGTGGGGTTGCGGAGCGGAGTCATCAGCCAGGTGCAGAGCGGATAGCCCTTGTCGCTGAGCAGCCACACCTCGCATTTGACGTAGTGGCTGGAAGAGTGCTGGCTCGCTGGACTGGCGCAGGATGAAGACATCATGACTGCTGCCAGTATAGTGGGCATTCACCATCATGATGCGCTGGGCGTGGTCGAACAACAACTGCACATTAAGTGAGTGGTAGCTGACATGAATCAGTCATTCATGAAAGAAAGACTTATGAAATAATACTGAGCGGCCTGTGGGTGGCGCTGTCCAGGGAGTGTATAAATACTCGGGCATGGGCCCAGCTTGTGCAGGACATTCTTAACAGGAACTAGTGAAGGACACAACTAGACCTCCATGTTGTAAAACAGTTGATTAAAGCTTTGTTTAATGCTTAGACCAAGTGCCTAGTAGTTTTCTTACGTCAATGGCCATCATGAGGGCCCAGCCCTGGTCACCACGGGCTCCACGACTGCCTCAGGAGGAGGAGGAGGAAGGGAGGAGGCAGACAGCAAATCCCTGTTCTGGACAGGCTGTCCGTAACGTCTCATCAGACTCCGATTCCGGTGAATGAAACCCCAGATCCCCATTGCTCACCACTTCCTCATCACACCATCCCTCTGTCGCTGAACATCACAACATCCTCCTGGGCACAAAGCTGAAATGAGAGCCACCACAAAACACACATTGCAAACAAAATTTATACATTCATCAAATCCAAATCAAAAGAACAGAGTCAGCTAATCACCCTTGTGCATTCCCTTAGTGTCTGTCTTTCAGGTGCCTTTTCCTACTCTTGAACTCCTACGAAATGCTCCCCCAGTGGTTGCGGCCTGGCTGGTGGAAGGCTGCTGACTTGCAGTGTGGGAGCCTGGAGATGGTCTTGAAGGACAACCTCAAGCAGCTCTGGGCCCAGAAGGCCCGGCTGTAGACTGCACCAGCTCAGCCTGGGCGGCAACAGTCTGGGCTGGCTGGCTGACAGGCAGCAGCAAGGGCACTGGCGGAGTGGCAGTGGTGGGAGTAGGACTGCTGTCATCCTGAGAGGGGACAGCAGGTTCTTGCTCTATGGCGCCACTGCCACTCCCCCCGGGGCGGCGCCTCAGCAATCTTAGTAATCTTTCGGAGGACAGATTACATAGATACATAGAAACATAGAAACATAGAAGATTGGAGCAGGAGTAGGCCATTCGGCCCCTCGAGCCTGCTCCGCCATTCAATGAGATCATGGCTGATCATCCAAATTCAGTACCCTGTCCCTGCCTTCTCCCCTTATCCCTTGATCCCCTTAGCCTTAAGAAATATATCTAACTCCTTCTTGAATATATTTAATGAATTGGCCTCAACTGCCTTGTGTGGTAGAGAATTCCACAGGTTCACCACTCTCTGGGTGAAGAAATTCCTCCTCATCTCTGTCCTAAATGGCTTACCCCTTATCCTTAGACTGTGACCCCTGGTTCTGGACTCCCCGGCCATCGGGAACATCCCTCCTGCATTTAGTCTGTCTAATCCTGTTAGAATTTTATAAGTTTCAATGAGATCCCCTCTCATTCTTCTAAACTCCAGCGAGTATAAGCCCAATCGACCCAATCTCTCCTCATACGTCATTCCTGCCATCCCAGGTATCAGTCTGGTGAATCTTCGCTGCACTCCCTCCATGGCAAGAACATCCATCCACAGATAAGGCAACCAAAACTGCACACAATACTCAAGATGTGGTCTCACCAAGGCCCTGTACAACTGCAGCAAGACATCCTTGTTCCTGTACTCGAACCCTCTCGCTACAAAGGTCAACATACCATTTGCCTTCTTAACCGCCTACTGCACCTGCATGCTTACCTTCAGCGACTGGTGCACAAGGACACCCAGGTCTCGTTACACTTCCCCTTCTCCCAATCTATTGCCGTTCAGATAATAATCTGCTTTCCTGTTTTTGCCACCAAAGTGGACAACCTTGCATTTATCCACATGCATCTGCCCAATCACCCAACCTGTCCAAATCATACTGGAGTTTCTTGGCATCCTCCTGACAGCACACGCCCACCCAGCTTTGTGTCGTCTGCAAACTTGGAGATATTACATCTAGTTCCCTTGTCTAGATCATTAATATATATTGTGAATAGCTGGGGTCCAAGGACCGATCCCTGCGGTACCCCACTAGTCACTGCCTGCCACTCAGAAAAAGACTTGTTTATTCCAACTCTTTGCTTCCTGTCTGCCAACCAGTTCTCTATCCAAGTCAGTACCTTGCCTCCAATCCCATGTGCCTTAACTTTACACGCTAATCTCTTATGCGGGACCTTATCGAAAGCCTTCTGAAAGTCCAAATACATCACATCCACTGGTTCTCCCTTATCTATTCTACCAGTTACATCCTCAAAAAATTACTGGACTGCTGCGACACCCTGCAAGCCCCTTTCGACACTCGTAAAGCCAGCGACAATGGCAGCAGTCTGAGCTTCCACTGCAGCAGTGAGATGTTGGGTTGCTACCGCCTGTGCTGCAATGGAAGCTGTGAGATCGTCCATCACACCCACCAGCATATTTGGGTCCGCAAGGTCTCTCACGGAGTTGCCCATCCTTTCCATCCTGGAAATCATGGGCTCCAAGCTCTGCACAAAGCCCCGTGCGATGTTGGAGCCGGACACTTCCATGCCCCTTGACACTGCCAAGAGGCTCTCCGGCAGGCTTGCTGTTGCACCTAGTATTTCCGTGTGCACGCCCATCACCCTTCTTCTGAAGGCTGCCCCATCGCAGTCATCATCTGAGTCCTGTGGAGCAGAACTCGTGTGCGAACTCGCCCTCCGGGGAGCTGGCACCCGAGCTACCCTTTCCCTCTGGCCTGGGCTGCAGCCCACTCATGCCCGATGACTCACCACGTGCAGATCCTGCCTCTATACTACCCTCTTCACTCCGCACTGTGCCACTTTCTGAGCTGCATGTCTGCGAGTGTCAGACGCAGAGCTGGTGTGTCTTCTTCTTCTCCTCCATCAGTGTCTTCCTCATGTTCAGGGCCAGGCTGGGCCGCTGGCGGTTCTTGGGTATCTGAACGCAGAAAGGCACAAGGGTCAGGTTGTGGTGAGGGGAAGGTGGGAAAGCAAGATATCCATGCTTACACCATGAGCAGCTTGTAAGTGAGAAGAGATTGTGGGATGAGGGGGAAGTGGGGTGTGAGAAGAAGGATTAGGTATGAGCATACCATCTGACATAATAAAACTCACTACACACTTGGTTTGAGTATAAAGCAAGGCTTTAATCAACTTGTTTCAGAACATGGAGGTCTAGTTGTACTTCACTAGTTCCTGTCTTACAAAATGTCCCTGGAAAGCTGGGGCCCACGCCCGAGTATTTATACTCCTTGGACGGCGCCACCAGCTGGCCGTCCAGCGTTATTTCATAAGTAGTTTCTTGATGATGAGATTTATAACACCGTCATCATCAGCAATGCTTTCAACTTCTCTGCTCGCCACGGACACTCACAGCCCCTCCAATTATTTGCAACACTGATTCCTCCAGGTCGTTTAGGTTCTCAACCCTCGCTTGGCCACCTCCTGTCTCCTGTTGTTCTCGGCGGTTGTGCGCCACCTTGGCCTGCAAGAGAAAGGGAAGTGAGTCAGTCTTGAATGTTCTCATCGAGAGCGACAGATTTTTGGGCACTAAGGGAATCAGTGCACATGGGGCCAGGGCAGGAGCATGGAGTTGAGGCTGACGATCAGCCATGATCTTATTGAATGGCGGAGCAGGCTCGATGGGCTGTGCGGCCTACTCCTGCTCCTATTTCTTATGTTCCAATGCTCTTATAGACCAGTTGGGCCGGAGATTACACTCCACACGAGCCTCCTCCCACCCTAATTACCTTTTCCCACCCTGCCCCAATGTATCTCTCTATTCCCTTCTCCCTGTGCTTCAAGCCTCCCCTTATATGTCCTAGTGTTCGAGGCTGAACCAGAGTAAACCCATGTTTGCCCAGCACTCAGTCTTTCAGTCAGATTACGGATTTCACTTTTGCTGAGGGGCTTCTGGTAGGTCTGGATTCTGTAAAAACATCTCTGCGAGACTTCCTGAGCGAGAGACCCGCTCCTATCGCCATGTCACAGCACAGCAATAAACCAGGAATGAATTGGGCTCAAGACATTTCCATTTGAGGAATTATTTGGTGTTCGGGATAATAATATCTGAGTCATCTGGTGCTTGAGGAGGGATTAGAAACATGTCATGTGTGGGAATCGAGTCTCGTGCTGTGCGCCAAACCTAACACTGCGACTGGTTATCCTGCCTGTAATGAACAAAGATTGACTTACTATGACTACTCGGTTGCCATGGTAATTTTTAATGGGTAGCGATTTAATTTTCCTTTTTAAAAGGGACATTGCTCTCTTTTTAGCAAAGTGTATTCTTTATGCAACATCGCACTGCGCCACACAGTCTGGAAGGTTCCGAATTCGATTCCCAGTCTGCGCTGGGATCCCGACCTGCTTTCCTATTCCAGCCTGAATCGCTGGAGAGCGATGTAAACACGGCACTCTCCCACTTTAATCGCCCAATAATCCAGCCATTGTCCCTGTGAACCAGCTGCAAGGTGGGACCTTCCCGCATCCGGGAAGGCGCCGAACACCTCGAGTCTCTTCGTCGGGAGCAAGCGGAAGCCAAGCACAGGCAGCGCAAGGAGCGCACGTCAACCCAAGCACCCCACCCACCCGCCCCTTCAACCACCGTCTGCCCCACCTGTGACAAGAGACTGTAGGTCCTGCATTGGACTCATCAGTCACCTGAGAACTCATTTTTAACGTGGAAGCAAGTCATCCTCGGTTCCAAGGGACTGCCTAAGAACAAGAAGAAGGGACCTGGTATTTTGCAAGCACACGGGCGGGCTCTGAGAGTTTGCGATGTGGGCATGAGAGGTGACATCATAGCACCACGGCAGGAAGTCATCACACCAGTGCCCGGCATGATATCATTCCGATCGGCAATCAACAGCCATCAGAACAACAGCATCTTGCATTTATATAGCGCCTTTAATGTAGTAAGACGTCCCAACGCACTTCACAGGAGCGATTATCAAACATAATCTGACACCGAGCCACATAAGGATCTATTAGGGCAGGTGACCAAAAGCTTGGTCAATGAGGTAGGTTTTAAGGAGCGTCTTAAAGGAGGAGAGAGAGGCGGAGAGGTTTAGGGAGGGAATTCCAGAGCTCGGGGCCCAGGCAGCTGAAGGCGCGGCCGCCAATGGTGGAGCGATTAAAATCGGGGGATTGTGTAAAGGGCAGAATTGGAGGAGCGCAGATATCTCGGAGCGTTGTGGGGCTGGAGGAGATTGCAGAGATAGGGAGGGGCGAGGCCATGGAGAGATTTGAAAACAAGGATGAGAATTTTGAAATCGAGGCGCTGCTTAGCCGGGAGCCAATGTAGGTCAGCGAGCACAGGGGGCGATGGCTGAATGGGACTTGGTGCAAGTTAGGACACGGGGGCAGCCGAGTTTTGGATGTGCTCCAGTTTACGGAGGCTGGTAGGTTGTTTACCAGGAAAGGTCCTCCTCGTCAGCTGTCTGAAAAGAAATCTGCTGCGTTCAGCTTTCAGTTGCCGCTGATTGTTCGAAACCTGTGTCAAAGAAAAGAAAGAAAGATCTAGCATTTCTATCGCACCTTCCACAACCTCAGGACATCCCAAAGCGCTTTACAGCCAATCAAGTACTTTTGAAGTGTAGTCACTGTTGTAATGTAGGAAATGCAGCAGCCAAAATTGCGCACAGCAAGATCCCAGAAACAGCAATGTGATAATGACCAGATCATCTGTTTTAGTGATGTTGGTTGTGAGATAAATATTGGCCCAGGACACCGGGGATAGCTCCCCTGCTCTTCTCCAAAATAATGACCATGGGATCTTTTATATCCACCTGAGAGGTTTAATATCTCATCTGAAAGACAGCACCTCTAACAGTGCAGCCTTCCCTCAGTACTGCATTGACATGTCAGCCTAGATTTTGTGTTCAAGTCTCTACAGTGGGACTTGAACACTCTCTTCTCTTAGACAGTCCCTCGGAACCGAGGATGACTTGCTTCCACATTAAAAATGAGTTCGCAGGTGACTGATGAGCCCAATGCGGGACCTACAGTCTCTGTCACAGGTGGGGCAGACGGTGGTTGAAGGGGCGGGTGGGTGGGGTGCCTGGGTTGACGTGCGCTCCTTCCGCTGCTTGCGCTTGGCTTCCGCTTGCTCCCGGCGAAGAGACTCGAGGTGTCTGGCGCCTTCCCGGATGCTTCTCCTCCACTTTCACAGAATCACAGAATCACAGAAACCCCACAGTGCAGATAGAGGCCATTTCGGCCCATCGAGCCCGCACCGACACATATCCCACCCGATCCCCGTAACCCCTACACCAACACATATCCCACGCTATCCCTGTAACCTCACGTATTTAATCCCCCTAACACTAAGGGTCAATTTATCATGGCCAATCAACCTAACCCACACATCTTTGGACTGTGGGAGGAAACCGGAGCACCCGGAGAAAACCCACGCAAACACGGGGAGAATGTGCAAACTCCACACAGGCAGTCGCCCAAGGCCGGATTTGAACCCGGGTCTCTGGCGCTGTGAGGCAACAGTGCTAACCACTATGCCACCGTGCTGTCTTTGTGCGGTCTTGGGCCAGGGATTCCCAGGTGTCGGTGGGGATGTTGCACTTTTTCAAGGAGGCTTTGAGGGCGTCCTTGAAGCGTTTCCTCTGCCCACCTGGGGTGCTCTTGCCGCGTCGGAGCTCCGAGTAGAGTGCTTGCTTCGGGAGTCTCGTATCGGGCATGCGGACAATGTGACCCGTCCATCGGAGCTGATTGAGCGTGGTCAAAGTTTCGATGCTGGGGATGTTGGCCTGAGCGAGAACACTGACGTTGGTGCGCCTATCCTGCTCCAGGTGAAACAGCGATTTACTTGTACTTCTTGCAATCTAGTATACTGTATTCGCTGCTCACGATGTGGTCTCCTCTACATTGGGGAGACCAAATGCAGGTTGGGTGACCGCTTTGTGTAACACCTCCGTTCAGTCTGTAAGGGTGACCCCGAGCTTCCGGTCGCCTGTCATTTTAATTCACCGCTCCACTCCCACTCAGACCTCACCGTCCTTGGCCTCTTGCATTGTTCCACGGAAGCTCAGCGTAAACTCAAGGAACAGCACCTCATCTTCCAATTAGGCACTTTACAGCCTTCCGGACTCAATATCGAATTCAACAATTTCAGATCATAACCTCGGCCCCTATTACATTTTTATTTATATATTTTATCCACACCTTTGTTTTAGCCTTTCTCCCCCCGCCCCCACCCCCCCCCCCACCCCCATTTCCTTTTTTTTCTTCTCTCTCCCACATGGCAGCTGTCTCCCATTCTGCCAGCATATTTCACACCTAATCTAGAACCGTCTTTTGTCTCCACTAGTCCTATCACCATCTCGTCTCGTTTTGAATACCTCTTAATGGCCTAGAAATTCACTTTGGGGCGGCCAGCTCGCTCGCGCCCAAAAGTTAGCGCTGGGCGGGGAGGCATTAGCGATCGCCAGATATTCGTCTTCTGCGCCCCAATTCGGAAGCGGGCGCTATACCAGGGTGTGCCCGCCTCCGCCTGGGGCGCTGCAACTGAATATCGGCGCGCTAGTTGCCGCAGCGCCACCCGCAGCGGAGCGGCAGGCTGCGGTACTGCAGGCCTTCCTCCCTCTCTTAAGGGGGAGGTGCCTGCAACAGCCGGAGCCCCGATCGCGAGTGCTGGCAAAAGAGCCCGGCACAACGGAGAAGTGCCGGGCTCGCGGAAAGCAGCCAGCAATGCCGCGGGGGGGGGGGTGGAGGAGGCCGGGGAAGGAGGTGCGGCCAGGCGGCCGCCGCAAAAGCGGCCGGCCGCACCTTCCGCTTTAAAGCGCCCCACTAAGGCTGCAGGACGGCCCCGTTTTCTGGTCGCTGTTTGTGGCCGCTTCGGAGGAGGCGGCTGCAACTAAATATGGGGATTGGCGCGGTTTTGGGGCGTTACCGGGGCACCGCGCACACCGATGACGTCATCGGTGCCGGCACAGCGCTAACGGCTACCACCGCCATTAACGCTGCACTCAATTTCCGCGCTACCAACCCCGCCGGTGCAGAAGGCCTCTTTAGGCACTAAGTGGGCGCAAGGCCCACTGAATTTCTAGGCCAATGTCTCTTCTTCTCTTGTGTTCTCTCCCAGCCTGGCCTCTTAATCTATTTCATTCCCCGTGCCTCTTTAGTCTTGACAAAGGGTTTTGACCCGAAACGTTGACTCTAATTTCTCTCCACGGAGGTTGCCTGGCCTGCTGAGTTTTTCCAGCATTTTCTGTTGTTATAATGGGTTTGCAGGATCTTGCGGAGGCAGCGTTGGTTGTGCCTCTCCAGTGCTTTGAGGTCCCTGCTGTGCATGGTCCATGTCTCTGAGGCATACAGCAGGGCGGGAATCACTGCTGCCCTGTAGACCATGAACTTAGTGCCGGGTTTGAGATCCTGGTCTTCAAACACTTAAACACTGACTCAGAGGCGAGAGTATGACCAACTGAGCCATGGCTGACACAGTAGAATCATAGAATCATAGAAAGTTACAGCACGGAAGGAGGCCATTTCGACCCATCGTGTCCGTGCCGGCCGACAAAGAGCTATCCAGCCTAATCCCACTTCCCAGCTCTTGGTCCGTAGCCCTGCAGGTTACAGCATCCCAAGTGCACATCCAAGTACTTTTTAAATGTGGTGAGGGTTCCTGCCTCTACCACCCTTTCAGGCAGTGAGTTCCAGACCCCCCACAACCCTCTGGGTGAAGACATTTCCCCTCAAATCCCCTCTAAACCGTCCCCCAATTACTTTAAATCTGTGTCCCCTTGTTTTTGACCCCTCTGCTAAGGGAAATAGGTCCTTTCTATCCACTTTATCTAGGCCCCTCATAATTTTATACACCTCAATAAGGTCTCCCCTCAGCCTCCTCTGTTCCAAGGAAAACAGACCCAGCCTATCCAGTCTTTCCTCATAGCTAAGATTCTCTACTCCTAGCAACATCCTTGTAAATCTCCTCTGTACCCTCTCTAGTGCAATTTGCGCAGGGGCGCCCTTTTGGGGTTATCGATAAGGTTAATCATGGGGAAATAAATTACACCTCAAGCTGTGCAGCTAGCAATGGAGTAAGTCATAACCAACAGTAAAATATCACAAATATATGTTTTTTTTTTGCAATGCCAAACACCCAGGACATTGTCACTTGCGAGGTATCCAGGCAGCCTGAGCTGTGGGGATATTTATCATCCCTCGTCTCCGGCTGTGTCACATCCTGATGCCAGGCTTTGAACTATCAAGATCACTGTCGTTAGGTGATCAGGAGGCTGTCTTCTTTTCTCAGCCAAGTATGGTAACTGTCAAGAAACCAACCCTGCGAAACATCACCTTAAACAAAGCAGGTTGGAGTCAGTTTTCTCCTTGGAGATTTCTGGCTGGGGTCCAATCCCTTGAGAGTCGAGTAACGTTTTTTTTTCCTTCAACATGTAAAGAAAAAAAAGATGATTCGAGTTTTAAGATTGGCCACATCTGTGGTGACCATGATCAAGGGTTTGTACTTCTTATCTATGTATCGCCCCCGCTAGTATGGGTGACCCTTCTGAGTGTGGTTACCCAGCCCTGATGACTTGGCTCAGTGGGTGGCACTCACGCCTTGGGGGTCAGAAGGTCGTGGGTTCAAGCCCCACTCCAGAGACTTGAGCACAAAAAATCTAGGCTGACACTCCAGTGCAGTGCTGAGGGAATGCCGCACTGTCAGAGGTGCCATCTTTTGGATGAGATGTTAAACCGAGACCCTGTCTGCCCTCTCAAGCCACTATTTCGAAGAAGAGCAGGGAGTTCTCCCCTGGTGTCCTGGAGCCAATATTTATCCCTCAACCAACATCACTGAAAGAGATTATCGGGTCATTATCACATTGCTGTTTGTGGGAGCTTGCTGTGCGCAAATTGGCTGTTGTGTTTCTTGCGTAGTCACTGTTGTAATGTACTTCATTGATGACTCCCCCACCATCGGGAACATCCTTCCTGCATCTAGTCTGTCTAGTCCTGTTAGAATTTTATAAGTTTCAATGAGATCCCCTCTCATTCTTCTAAACTCTAGCGAATACAAGCCTAATCGACCCAATCTCTCTTCATACACCATTCCTGCCATCCCAGGTATCAGTCTGGTGAATCTTCGCTGCACTCCCTCTATGGCAAGTATATCCTTTCTTAGGTAAGGAGACCAAAACTGCACACAATGCTCCAGGTGTGGTCTCACCAAGGTACAACTGCAGCAAGACATCCTTGTTCCTGTACACAAACCCTCTCGCTACGAAGGCCAACATACCATTTGCATTCTTAACCGCCTGCTGCACCTGCATGCTTACCTTCAGCGACTGGTGCACAAGGACAAGTAAAGCGTTTTGGGACTTCCTGAGGCTGTGAGAAAACGCTGGATATAAATGTAAGTCTTCAGACAGAATTCAATGCAGAAAAAGGACTTAAAAAAAAAATTAATAATTTAAAATTAAGTGGTGGCCGCTTTAGAAATTTCTGGACACCTTGTTCAAAGACTGGACTGTCCAGTCCAAAACTGGATTTTTAAAATTAGTTTATGGGATGTGGGCGTCGCTGGCAATGCCAGCATTTATTGCCCATCCCTAGTTGCCCTTGAGAAGGTGGTGGTGAGCCGCCTTCTTGAGCCGCTGCAGTCCGTGTGGTGAAGGTACTCCCACAGTGCTGTTAGGGAGGGAGTTCCAGGATTTTGACCCAGCGACGATGAAGGATCGGCCGATATATTTCCAAGTCTTCTATGTTTCTATTGGGGAGAAAGCAGGGACAGGGTACTGAATTTGGATGATCAGCCATGATCTCATTAAATGGCGGAAGAGGCTTGAGGGGTCGAATGGCCTACTCCTGCTCCTATCTTCTTAGTCAGGATGGTGTGTGTGACTTGGACGGGAACTTGGAGGTGGTGGTGCTCCCATGTGCCTGCTGCACTTGTCCTTCTAGGCGGTAGAGGTCGCGGGTTTGGGAGGTGCTGCCGAAGAAGCCTTGGCGAGTTGCTGCAGTGCATCTTGGAGATGGTACACACTGCAGCCACGGTGCGCTGGTGGTGGAGGGAGTGAATGTTTAAGGTGGTGGATGGGGTGCCAATCAAGCGGGCTGCTTTGTCCTGGATGGTGTCGAGCTTCTTGAGTGTTGTTGGAGTTGCACTCATCCAGGCAAGTGGAGAGTAATCCATCACACTCCTGACTTGCGCCTTGTAGATGGTGGAAAATGATCCAACAACTCACATTGCTGTACGACCTCTGCTCGGAGTGGGCTCCTGTGATATGTTAGCAGCCCCCATCAGGCAGCTTGAAGCAGCCCCTTGTAAAGAGATTTTATCGCGCTGCGAAATGCATCAGCTTCAAAGCTGAATTCTTGGCTCCAAAGATATTTAATACATAGAATTTTCCTTCGATAACTTTAATCATTTCATTTGCACATGAAAAAAAACTGAAACAAACTTCAAAGTGACGGAGGGCAGCCATTCTACTGCTCTCAGTATATAAGAATTGTCACCAGGTGTTGCTGCTTGAATATAAAATCATTGGGAGTTTACTGTACAGAAAGGAGGCCATTCAGCCCATCATATCTGTGCCGGCTCTGGCCAGTGCAATCCAAAATTAATCCAACAGTCCCGTTCCCTCCCATTAGGCTTTCTCCGGTCGGGCAAATCCTCAATTTTAAAAGCCTCATCCTTGTTTTCAAATCCCTCCGTGGCCTCCTCGCCTCCCTCTCCCTATCTCTATAACCTCCTCCAGCCCTGCAACACTCCGAGATCTCGGCGCTCCTCCAATTCTGGCCTCTTGCTCAACCCCCGATTTTCATCTCCCCACCAGTGGCGGCCGTGCCCTCAGCTGCCGAGGCCCTAAGCTTTGGAATACGCTCCCAAAACCTCTCCGCCTCTCTCTCCTACCTTTAGATGCTCCTTAAAAGCTGTTGGTCACCGGTCCGGATATCGCCTTCTGTGGTTCGGTCTCAAATTTTGTTTGATTCTTATCTATCTAAATGTAACCAGAGAATCACCTGCAACGGCTTCTCTTCCTGCTCCCGCATCGTTACCTCTGGTGTCCCCCAAGGATCGATCCTTGGCCCCCTCCTATTTCTCATCTACATGCTGCCTGACATAAGAAAACTACTAGGCACTTGGTATAAGTGTTAAACAAAGCTTTAATCAACTGTTTTACAACATGGAGGTCTGGTTGTGTCCTTCACTAGTTCCTGTTAAGAATGTCCTGCGCAAGCTGGGCCCGTGCCCGAGTATTTATCCTCTCCCTGGACAGCGCCACCCGCAGGCCGCTCAGTTGATTCATGTTACTGCCCCTCGGCGACACCATCCGAAAACACAGCGTCAGTTTCCGCATGTACGCTGACGACACCCAGCTCTACCTCACCATCTCTTCTCTCGACCCCTCCACGGTCTCTAAGTTGTCAGACTGCTTGTCCGACATCCAGTTCTGGATGAGCAAAAATTTTCCCCAATTAAATATTGGGAAGACCAAAGCCATTGTTTTCGGTCCCCATCACAAACTCCGTTCCCTAGCCACTCACTCCATCCCTCTCCCTAGCATCTGTCTGAGGCTGAACCAGACTGTTCGCAACCTTGGTGTCATATTTGACCCTGAACTAAGCTTCCGACCACATATCCGCAGCATAACAAAACCCACCTATTTCCACCTCCGTAACATCGCCCGTCTCCGCCCTTGCCTCAGCTCATCCGCTGCTGAAACCCTCATCCATGCCTTTGTTACCTCTAGATTTGACTATTTCAACACACTCCTGGCTGGCCTCCCACATTCCACCCTACGTAAACTTGAGGTCATCCAAAAACTCGACTGCCCGTGTCCTAACTCGCATCAAGTCCCATTCACCCATCACCCCTGTGCTCACTGACCTACATTGGCTCCTGGTTAAGCAACGCTTCTATTTCAACATTCTCATCCCTGGAGGCTAAATTCGGTTGATGGGCGCTAACGGGCGGCGCAAATCAACTAGAGCTTGGGCGCGACGCCGCTAAGGCCTCCTGCGAAATTCAGCAGGAGGTTAGCGGCGGCGCTAACTGTTAGCGCTCGCGCCCCGGCTGTAACATTGGGTAGCGCCCCCGACTTACCGCCGGATGCTGTGTCTGCCGGGGTCAGGGGTGCCTACCTGCGGCCGGGGCGGCGCTAGTTAAACGGGAGGTGGTGGGCGGCCATTTTTGTTGCTGGCCGCCTGCCAGCACCTGCCCCCCATTGCTGTCCCCAGCCCCCGTGAAGCCTCCCCCCCCCACCGCGGGGTGCCGGCTGCTCTCCGTGAGCCCGGCACTCCCGATCCCTGGTGGCCCAGCTGGGCGCCGGGACACGCTGCGCCAGGCTCCTCCCCTTTAAGAAGGGGAGGAAGGCATGCAGTACCGAGGCACGTAGCGCCGCGATATTGGCTTCCAATAGCGACCCTCCTCTCTCACGGGGCGCTACCTGGGAAAATCGGCTGCAGGGGCGCTAACTTTTTTGGGGCGCTAAAATTAGTGCCCCGGCGAAGGTAGCGCCCCTACCCAATTTTTACCCCTTGTTTTCAAATCCCCTCATGGTCTCGCCCCTTCGTATCTCTGTAACCTCCTTCAGCCCCACAACCCCCCGAGATAGCTGCGTTCCTCTAATTCTGCCCTCTTGAGCATTCCTGACTTTAATCCCTCCACCTTTGGTGGCCGTGCCTTCTGTTACCTGGGCCCTAAGCTCTGGAATTCCCTCCCTAAACCTCTCCGCCTCTCTACCACTCTCTCCTCCTTTAAGACGCTCCTTAAAACCTACCTCTTTGACCAAGCATTTGGTCACCTGCCCTAATTTCTCCTTATGTGGCTCGGTGTCAAATTTGTTGTCTTAAAATACTCCTGTGCGGCGCCTTGGGACGTTTTAATATGTTAAAGGCGCTATATAAATGCAAGATGTTGTTGTTGCGTGAACTACTCTCTGTAGTAATGCATTCCATGCTTCAACAACCCGCTGTGAAACGACATTTCTCCTCACCCCTCTCCTCGCTCCCTTAGTGACAATTTTAAATTGATAACCCCTCAACACTGATTCCCCAACCAGAGGCCATAGTCTTTCCCTATTCGCTCTATCAAAACCCTTCACCATTTTACAAACCTTCAATAAATCTCCACTTAGCCTTCTCTGCTTTAGGGAAAATCGTTGCACTTTTCAAGTCTATCTTCATGACTGTAGTTGTCCATCTCTGAAATCTAAGAGTCGCACTATCTTTTATTTGCTAATCAAATCATGAGAGTAGAGGGTGGTGAGCTGGAGCTGAAACCGCTATTCGTTGTTTAGCATTAAGGTTCCACAAACAGCAATGAGATAAATATTGGCCAGGACACCGGGGAGAACTCCCCTGCCCTTCTTCGAAATAATGCCGTGGGATTTTTTGCATGCTCCTGAGAGGACAGACGGGAACTCGGTTTAACGTCTCATCCGAGTGATGGCCCCTCCGGCAGAGCGGCCCTCCCTCAGTACTGACCCTTCAAAAGTGCGGCGCTCCCTCAACACTGCCCCTCTGACAGCGTGGCGCTCCCTCAGTACTGCACCTTTGACAGTGCAGCGCTCCCTCAGTACTGCCCCTCCGACAGTGCAGCACTCCCTCAGAATTGCCCCTCTGACAGTGCAGCACTCCCTCAGTACTGCCCCTCTGACAGTGCAGCGCTCCCTCAGTACTGCCCCTCCGACTGTGCGGCGCTCCCTCGGTACTGCCCCTCCGACAGTGCAGCGCTCCCTCAGTACTGCCCCTCCGACAGTGCAGCGCTCCCTCAGTACTGCCCCTCCGACAGTGCAGCACTCCCTCAGTACTGCCCCTCCGACTGTGCGGCGCTCCCTCGGTACTGCCCCTCCGACAGTACGGCACTCCCTCAGTACTGCCCCTCCGACAGTACGGCACTCCCTCAGTACTGCCCCTCCGACAGTGCAGCCCTCCCTCAGTACTGCCCCTCCGACAGTGCAGCCCTCCCTCAGTACTGCCCCTCCGACAGTGCAGCGCTCCCTCAGTACTGCCTCTTCGACAGTGCAGCGCTCCCTCAGTACTGCTGGTCCAACAGTGCAGCGCTCCCTCAGTACTGCCCCTCCGATAGTGCGGCGCTCCCTCGGTACTGCCCCTCCAACAGTGCAGCTCTCCCTCAGTACTGCCCCTCCGACAGTGCGGCGCCCCCTCAGTACTGCCCCTCCGACAGTGCGGCGCTCCCTCAGTACAGCCCCTCCGACAGTGCGGCGCTCCCTCAGTACAGCCCCTCCGACAGTGCGGCGCTCCCTCAGTACAGCCCCTCCGACAGTGCGGCGCTCCCTCAGTACTGCACTGGGGTAACAGACTAACAGTGTTAATCGAGCTCTTTTGGAGCTCTTGGACTCAAAGGCCAATAGCGAGGAAGGGGTGGTGTGGTTGCTCTGTGTCGCGATATTATAAATACATCCAGAAAGAACCTCCCTGAGAATTTTTTTGTTACTTCTCCCGCTTCGCTCATGTCTCTTTGGCAGAAACACCATTGACCCGCATAAACGGGAATTCTGCCGAAGAGGCAGAGCGGGAGCAACCCCAAGGAAATTCCAGACGCACGTTTGCAGTTCTTCACTCAGATTGTTTCCTCTCCCCAATGTCATAGAATGGTTTGTCAGGGGCGGCCACTGCAGCGGGTTTACGAGGCAGCCAGGCGCATCGCTGGAGAGAGATGGGACTGTGGGAGATGGGGAGAAGGCAGGTGAGGTGGGCTAGAGGTCAATTGAGAAGGGACGGGTTAGTTAGGTGTGTGCAAACATATATGCAGCGCACACGCACACACGTGCACGTACGCAATCACACACACACGCACACACACACGCAGTCACTCACACACACACACACATGCAGTCACACACACGCTGTCGCTCACACACACACGCAGTCACATGCACAGTCACACACATGCACACACAAGGCACCGCCAGAAACCACAAGACAGCTTGCTGTCTCACGTGCTGGTCAGAGTTCCTCACATGCAATGACTTTGCTGTTTGCTGAAAATCTAAATTTGGAAAGAGTAGTGCTTTAAAATCTTTACAGGACTCTTCCAATAGAAATCCCCTCAATACTTTAAAGCAAACACGTCACTGTGGTGAAATCAAGGCCCATCGCGTCTTCCCCAACTCTGCTTCAGGATCTCAAACCTGTGGAACTCCTCACCCTGAATCTTCCCTTCCTCCTACAGCCTTTAAGAACATAAGAATTAGGAGCAGGAGTCGGCCACTCGGCCCCTCGAGCCTGCTCCGCCATTCAATAAGATCATGGCTGATCTTCGACCTCAACTCCACTTTCCCGCCAGATCCCCATATCCCTTAGTGTCCAGAAAATAAACCTGAAGCTTTTATACTCGAAGATTGGTGCCAGCCAGCCCCTACAAGAATTACCTCATCTCCTCGACTCTCCTGGTGCTGTTCTGTACTACGAGCTTTTGCCCTTCACCTCAGTAGTTCAATAATTAAAACAGAAAACACAATGTTTCAATTTACAGCAGTATATTTCAAATGGCAGGACAGCTGGACAAACATCAGTAGAGATACAGCCAGTGACATAGGGTGCTGGGGGAGAGGGGTTACTGAGAGACAGTGTGAGGGAGCTGGATTAACATCAGTAGAGATACAGTCAGTAACACAGGGCGCTGGAGGAGAGGGGTTACTGAGTGACAGTGTGAGGGAGCTGGATTAACATCAGTAGAGATACAGTCAGTGACACAGGGCGCTGGGGGAGAGGGGTTACTGAGTGACAGTGTGAGGGAGCGGGATTAACATCAGTAGAGATACAGTCAGTAGCACAGGGCGCTGGAGGAGAGGGGTTACTGAGTGACAGTGTGAGGGAGCAGGATTAACATCAGTAGAGATACAGTCAGTAACACAGGGTGCTGAGGGAGAGGGGTTACTGAGTGACAGTGTGAGGGAGCTGGATTAACATCAGTAGAGATACAGTCAGTGACACAGGGCGCTGGGGGAGAGGGGTTACTGAGTGACAGTGTGGGGGAGCTGGATTAACATCAGTAGAGATACAGCCAGTGACACAGGGCGCTGGGGGAGAGGGGTTACTGAGTGACAGTGTGAGGGAGCTGGATTAATCAGTAGAGATACAGCCAGTAACACAGGGCGCTGGGGGAGAGGGGTTACTGAGAGACAGTGTGAGGGAGCTGGACAAACATCAGTAGAGACACAGTCAGTAACACAGGGCACTACGGGGGAAAAATTCAGTTGGTTTGCGGCTCCCGTTAGCGCCTTAAGAGGGCGCTAATGGGGCGCAAAACAACTGGCGCCCGGGCGCGGCGATGTTTGCACCGCTCGCGAAATTAACCAGACATTTTGCGGTGACGCTAAACACTACCGCCACGATCTCCTGCGCCGGCAGATCGTGACGCCAGTCGAGTGCGCAACGCCCCGGTAGCGCCCCGGACCGGATATTGAGTGGCGCCCCCACCTTACCGCCTGCCGCTAGCAACGACAGGTTGAGGGGAGCGTTTTGCAGTCAGGAAGGGACTGGGGGAGCGCTATTTAAAGGCGACCACTTCCTGCCTTTTTTTGTTGGTGACATTTTTTGCACCACGCATTCTGAGAGAGAGAGAGAGAGAGAGAGAGAGACTTCTGGAGGGATTCAACGCTGTGTGAAGGAGTTTTGGGGACTGAGCAGCACTTTGCAGGTTCATTTTGATTTGCCCTCCCTTGTATTGATTTAGAAGAGACTATGGGGGCTGCACTCTGAGCTCTTTCCCTGGGCCTCTCCATTGTTCTTTCAGCAGATTTGATGTACAGGTCTCTCCAGGCCGAGATTCAAGGCTGCAATGAGCAGGATGTGGATGGAGAGCAAGATCGACCCTCCCCTTTAAGATAAAAACAGAAAATGCTGGAGAAACTCAGCAGGTCAGGCAGCATCTGTGAAGAGAGAAACAGAGTTATCGTTTCAGTTCGATGACCTTTCGTTAGAACTCCCCTTTAAGAACTGGCCGGCGCCAGTGTGTTTGTGTTCCATTGCTGACTGACATCACATGAGCTTCGCCAGCGCTCTGAGGTAGCGCCTCGCTCCTCGGCCTTTGCGCCTTAAGACAGGTGTGAAACACCTGATTTAGCACTCCAATCACCTCCAGGGGCGATAAAAGCCAAGTTTGCCGTCGGAAGCGATAATTAGCGCCAGGCACTAAACTTTGCGCACAGCCGATAATGGCGCCCCAAACGGGGCGATACCGAATTTTTCCCCCTATATCTTTAACTGTGTGTATCTGTTCAATTCCTGCTTGCTTGTTAGATCTTCCAGGACAGATTCAACAATTAAACAGAGATAAACTATAGAAAGCGAAATACAGAAACGGAGCTTAAAGGAAGTTGAAAGTTTTCTGACAATTTGGCGTAAATACATTAGATTTCTTTAAAATTATATTAAGACCCCCAGGAGGGGAGTTGTCCTCTGTGTCAGCTGTGGCTCAGTGGGCAGCACCCTCGCCTCTGAGTCAGTAGGTTGTGGGTTCAAAGACCCACTCCAGAGACTTGAGCACATAATCCAGGCTGACACTCCCAGTGCAGTACTGAGGGCAGTACTGCCCCTCCGACAGTGCCGCGCTCCCTCAGTACTCCCCCTCCGACATGCGCCGCTCGCTCAGTACTCAGACTAGACTGAGCATTGTATAGTTAGCAGTTTGGAAGGGTCCTGCCCTGGGAGTGTATGCTAGGCCGATGTAGCAGAGCCTGGTCTCCAATCATCTTGGATCCCCTTGCCATTGGACCAAGACCTTGCTCTGTCAAGCCCGTGTGGTAGCTGGTGTGCAACGGCCACCCCACGCTAAAAGAATTCACGCACAGGCATCTTCCACCCTTTAAAATGAAGTTCGGGACCTGGAACGTCAGGACCCTCATGGACAACCCCAACAGCGACAGAGACTGTAGAAACATAGAAACATAGAAGATAGGAGCAGGAGTAGGCCATTCGGCCCCTCGAGCCTGCTCCGCCATTCAACGAGATCATGGCTGATCATCCAAACCCTAGCACCCGGTCCCTACACCGACAGCCATCCCACCCAAGCCCTATCCCCGTAACCCCACGTATTTAATCCCCCCTAACACTAAGGGTCAATTTTTTTATCATGGCCAATCAACCTAACCCGCACATCTTTGGACTGTGGGAGGAAACCGGAGCACCCGGAGGAAACCCACGCAAACACGGGGAGAATGTGCAAACTCCACACAGACAGTCACCCGAGGCCGGATTTGAACCCGGGTCCCTGGCGCTGTGAGGCGACAGTGCTAACCACTATGCCACCATCCCGCATTGAACTCATCAGTCACCTGAGAACTCATTTTTAGTGTGGAAGCAAGTCATCCTCGGTTCCGAGGGACTGCCTAAGAGAGAGAGAGTACTGAGGGAGTGCCACACTGTCGGAGGTGCCGATTTTCAGATGAGACGTTAAACCGAGGCCCCGTCTGCCCCCTCGGGTGGATGTAAAAGATCCCGTGGCCACTATATTTGAAGAAGAGCAGGGGAGTTATCCCCAGTGTCCTGGGGCCAGTATTTATACCTTAAGCAACATCACTAAAAACAGATGATCTGGTCATTATCACATTGCTCTTTGTGTAAATCATAGAAATGCAAGCTGAGCTCCCATGGCATTGCTCAGTGTGAATGTGAGGATCTGCTGTTTCAATAACAGGAGGAGTGTTATAACACACAATCAGTTGTTCTGCAGCTCAGGTGCAGCTGTGTTTAAACGGGACTGTCTCTTTAAGAACACAGAGTCAACATAAATAGGCTTTGAGGTCAGTTGGAGGTTATTTGGCCCCGATGTTAACTCCAGGCGGATTCCCCACTCGGGCCCGAGTTAAAATTACAGTCGGGTCTCAATGATGTCACCGGGCCACAACATGTGCATGTAAAGAAGGACCCCGTTGGCTCCGGGCGCGCGTCCTTTGCCGCCTACCTCAGGAGAGCGGGTTAAAATTGCAGACGTTGCGATCGTGGCGGCTTTCGGACAGGTACGAGCCCAGGGCGATTTTAACTGCCCGCCCGCCAGGTTTCTGCTGAGCGAGTCGGGTTAAAATCGCCCCCCATGTGCCGTCGCGTGAGAGAAATTTTGACGATTGGAAGATACTTGTAAATTTCTAGCTCCCAGTCAGAAGAAACCAGCATGATATGTCTGCTGTTTTACATATTTGAACCTTTGAGGTGCAGCATCTGAATTGTGATGACTGAATCCATATAAAATAATAGATAGATTGGATACTGACTTGGGAAAAAAAACATTGACTTCACATCCGGAGGGTGGGAGCAGGAAGTGAGATTAGTTTGGGATTGCACTGACATGATGGGCTGAATGGCCTCCTGTGTGTAAGTGTCAATGGTTTCATGGTTCTCTGCCATCTTGGGCCTCCTTCCTTCTGGCGGCATTGACAGGGAGAAGTATCGGGGGTCCTGGAGGGGGTCTACTTATTCTAACATGGGTTGCAACCAGGGAGGAGGCAACCTGGCATTGCCCGCCCAGGGGGAACAAGCTACTGGCTGGGCTTGTCACATGACAACAGCCAATGTACTCCAAAAAGTAATCTGCCGGGTGAGGCGTTTAGATGTTGCGATAAGGTATAGAATCGTACAGCACAGAAGGAGGCCATTCGGCCCAGCGAGCCTGTGCCGGCTCTTTGAAAGAACTCTCCAATTAATTCCTCTGCCCTGCTCTTTCCCCCGTAGCACTGCAAATTTTTCCCTTCAAGTATTTACATAGAAACATAGAAGATAGGAGCAGGAGTAGGCCATTTGGCCCCTTGAGCCTGCTCTGCCATTCAATGAGATCATGGCTGATCATCCAAACTCAGTACCCTGTCCCTGCCTTCTCCCCATATCCCTTGATCCCTTTAGCCTTAAGAAATATATCTAACTCCTTCTTGAATATATTTAATGAATTGGCCTCTACTACCTTGTGTGGTAGAGAATTCCACAGGTTCACCACTCTGGGTGAAGAAATTCCTCCTCATCTCAGTCCTAAATGGCTTACCCCTTATCTTTAGACTGTGACCCCTGGTTCTGGACTCCCCCGCCATCAGGAACATCCTTCCTGCATCTAGTCTGTCTAGTCCTGTTAGAATTTTATAAGTTTCAATGAGATCCCCTCTCATTCTTCTAAACTCCAGCGAGTATAAGCCCAATCGACCCAATCTCTCCTCATACGTCATTCCTGCCATCCCAGGTATCAGCCTGGTGAATCTTCACTGAACTCCTTCCATGGCAAGAACATCCTTCCTCAGATAAGGCGACCAAAACTGCACACAGTACTCAAGGTGTGGTCTCACCAAGGCCCTGTACAACTGCAGCAAGACATCCTTTTAATTTAACTTTTGAAAGTTACTGTTGAATCTGCTTCCACCGCTCTTTCAGGCAGCGCATTGCAGATCATCACCGCTCGCTGCACCTCTTTAAATGCAAATATTTGATTTGGCTCATTTATCTTTTTATTTTTAATTCCCTTTCCGCAGAATGCAAGCAATGCCCGCACGGGTTTCCCCGAGTCCCGGAGGGGTCACCCCCAGCTTGTGTAAATGCTGATGTCCGGTCGAGCTCGCTCAGTGAGGTGGAGGAGATGTACTTCAACAGGATGGCTGAGGGCAAGGCAAGTATCGCCTGAGTAATTCAACTGTTCAGTGACCCAAGTGGTTAGTAATTCTGAAAAAGTCTTCATGTACAAAAAAAAATGTTAGCCAAGGTTGTAACGGAAGACAGAACTTGCATTTATATAGCGCCTTTCATGACCACAGGTCTTCCCAAAGTGCTATACTTTTGAAGTGTAGTCACTGTTGTAATGTAGGAAACGCGGCAGCCAATTTGCGCATAGCAAGCTCCCACAAACAGCAATGTGATAATGACCAGATAATCTGTTATAGTGATGTTGGTTGTGGGATAAATATTGGCCCCGGGACACCAGGGATAACTCCCCTGCTCTTCTTCGAAATAGTGGCCTTGGGATCTTTTACGGCCGCCTGAGAGAGCAGACGGGGCCTCGGTTTAACGTCTCACCTGAAAGACGGCACCTCTGACAGTGCAGCACTCCCTCAGCGCTGCACTGGAGTGTCAGCCTAGATTTTTCTGCTCAAGTCTCTGGGGTGGGACTTGAAGCCACAACTTTCTGACTCAGAGGCGAGAGAGTGCGGCCCACTGAGCCAAGGCTGACACCTTTCATTTTATACAGTACCTGTGTAGCCGATCGCCCATGGCATTGCGCAGGGAAAATAAAGAACAAGTGTAGGCTTCAGGTGAAGTGTGGTTAGAGGGTGAAGGATAACTAGATCAGGATCTGCCAATGTCATTCAGTCCCTGCGTTAAAGTCATACGTTCTGTCCTTATTTTTGTTTTGATAATATTTGTAGTGAAATAGCAAAACCTAATGGCAAATTGGGAAGCAGAGAAGTAAAAAAAACTGCTCTGTGTTTAAGATGATTAAAGGAGTTGACAGGGTAGATAGAGAGAAACTATTTCCTTTTTTTTATTAATTCCTGGGATGTGGGCGTTGCTGGCAAGGCCAGCATTTATTGCCCATCCCTAATTGCCCTTGAGAAGGTGGTGGTGAGCCACCTTCTTGAACCGCTGCAGTCCGAGTGGTGAAGGTACTCCCACAGTGCTGTTAGGGAGGGAGTTCCAGGATTTTGACCCAGCGACGATGAAGGAACGGCCGATATATTTCCAAGTCAGGATGGTGTGTGAGACTTGGAGGGGAACTTGGAGGTGGTGATGTTCCCCCGCGCCTGCTGCCCTTGTCCTTCTAGGTGGAAGAGGTCGCGGGTTTGGGAGGTGCTGCCGAAGAAGCCTTGGCGAGTTGCTGCAGTGCATCTTGTAGATGGTACACACTGCAGCCACGGTGCGCCGGTGGTGGAGGGAGTGAATGTTTAAGGTGGTGGATGGGGTGCCGATCAAGCAGGCTGCTTTGTCCTGGATGGTGTCGAGCTCCTTGAGTGTTGTTGGAGCTGCACTCATCCAGGCAAGTGGAGAGTATTCCATCACACTCCTGACTTCTGCCTTGTAGATGTTGGAAAGACTTTGGGGAGTCAGGAGGTGAGACACTCGCCGCAGAATACCTAGCCTCTGACCTTCTCTTGTAGCCACATTATTTAAATGGCTGGTCCAGTTAAGTTTCTGGTCAATGGTGACCCCCCAGGATGTTGATGGTGGGGAATTCGGCGATGGTAATGCTGTTGAATGTCAAGGGGCGGTGGTTAGACTCTCTCTTGTTGAGATAGTCATCGCCTGGCACTTGTGTGGCGCGAATGTTACTTGCCACTTATCAGCCCAAGCCTGAATGTTGTCCAGGTCTTGTTGTATGCGGGCATGGACTGCTGCATTATCTGGGGAGTTCCGAATGAAACTGAACACTGTGCAGTCATCAGTAAACATCCCCACTTCTGACCTTATGATGGAGGGAAGGTCATTGATGAAGCAGCTGAAGATGGTTGGGCCTAGGACACTGCCCTGAAGAACTCCTGCATCGATGTCCTGGGGCTGTGATGATTGACCTTCAATCACCACAACCAACTTCCTTTGTGTTAGGTATGACTCCAGCCAATGGAGAGTTTTCCCCCTGATTCCCATTGACTTCAATTTTACTAGGGCTCCTTGATGCCACACTCGGTCAAATGCTGCCTTGATGTCAAGGGCAGTCACTCTCACCTCTGGTGAGGGGAGAGTCCAGAACAAGGAGGCATAACCTCAAAATTAAAGCTATGTCGTTCAGAAAGAAAGAAAAAAAAGGGAAGACTTTCACGACCACCGGACGTCCCAAAGCACTTTATAGCCAATGAAGTACTTTTGAAATGTAGTCACTGTGGTAATGTCGGAACAGTGACTACACTTCAAAAGTACTTCATTGGCTGTAAAGCGCTTTGGACATTCAGGGGTGATGTCAGAAAGCACGGCGGGTAAATGGAGATAAGATACAGATCAGCCATGATCCAAATGAATGGTGGGACAGGCTCGAGGGCCTGAATGGCCACCTCCTGTTCCTGTGACACAAGGGTCTTCCTATTTGTAAGGGGCTTGAGGAGAGGACTGGTCTGTGGCAAAACGCAGCTCCAGAGTACAGCTCAGTCTGAGGCTGCAGCACCTGGGCCGCTGTCCAAGGAACCATCCACGTTTCCATCTGGAGAAATGTTATGGAAAGGAAAAGACTGTGGGAGCTGCCAAAATACACGGTGTGTTCAGAAACATAGGCCCCAGCACTGCCCGGGATCTGGGCCAGACCAGGAACAGAACTGGAGAGATTATTTATTTTTTAGCGTTCAGATTTATTTAATTCTGCACAAAAAAGACACTTTTCAACAAGAGAAATGAAATGTATTTATGTATGTATTTTTTTAACGTAAATTTTTAAAAAAATGAAAAGAAGGTGTCCCTTTAGCCACGAGCAGTTTTCACCAACATTACAGTTTCCTGCATCCAACACTGAGATTCGACACAAGATTGATAACAAATGAAATACAGATGTTCTTTTTTTTCTGACACACTGTAAATGGTCCACATATGTTTTATACAAGTATTAGATTGTGCAGCGTTCTGAGACTGAGGTCAGTTGGGGGAGGGGTAAAGATGTTTGTCCGCTAGTTGAAATCACGAGGTCCTTCCATCCAACCGATGAAACGTTAAGCCTGCCTGTTCTGTTGGTTCAGGTGGCGGTTCAAACGCCCCATGGGACTATTCAATGAAGAGCAGAGACATATATATATTACCGTCAGTAATTTGATTTTATCACGCCCACTGTTTGCTCTCCCTAAACCCCCTCCGCCACGCCATCTTCCCCCACCCCCTTCAAAAATCACATCAAAGCCCAGCTCTTTGATTCCAGCGGAGGGGGTCTGTAAGATTCTAGGAGGGTCGGTAACCAGAGGACACAGATTTAAGATAATTGGCAAAAGAACCAAAAGGAGATGAGAATTTATTTTACGCAGCGAGTTGTTGTGATCTGGAACGCGCTGCCTGAAAGGGTGGTGGAAGCAGATTCAATAGTAACTTTCAAAAGGGAAGTGGATATATACCGAAAAAATTAAAAATAATTGCAGGGCTATGGGGCAAGAGCAGAAGCACGGATTCCAAAAGGGAAGGTCATGCTTGACCAATCTTATTAAAATCTTTGAAGAAGTAACAGGAAGGGTAGATAAGGGGTAATGTAGTAGACGTAATATATTTGGATTTCCAAAAATCCTTTTGATAAGCTACCACATACTAGACGCATGACTACGGCCAGAGCATGTGGAGTCAGGGGACAAGTAGCAGGATGGATGACAAGCTGGCAACAAAACACAAAACAGAGAGTAGGGGTTAAAGGTAGTTACACAGATTGGCAAAAGGTGGGAATTGGTGTTCCACAGGGATCGGTGCTGGGACCACTGTTCACCATTTACATAAACAATTTGGACTCGGGAATCAGAAGTACAATTTCAAAATTTGTGGATGACACCAAATTGGGGGTGTAGTTAATACAGAGGAGGACTGCGACAAAATACAGGAAGACATTAATAAACTATTAATAAATTAATAAATAGAGAAGTTATGCTGAACCTTTATAAAGCGCTGGTTAGGCCACAACTGGAGTATTGTGTCCAGTTCTGGTCGCCACACTTTAGGAAGGATGTGAAGGCCCTCGAGAGGGTGCAGAGGAGATTTACCAGAATGGTTCCGGGGATGGGGGATCTTAGCTACAAGGACAGGTTGGAGAAGTTGGATTTGTTTTCATTAGAGCAAAGGAGATCGAGGGGTGATTTGATGGAGGTGTACAAGATTATGACGGGTTTGGATAGGCTAGATGGGGAAAGGCTGTTCCCACTAGTTGATGGTACAAGGACTAGGGGACACAGATTTAAGGTTTTAGGCAAGAGATACAGGGGGGAATGTGAGGAAAAACTTTTTTACGAGGACCTGGAACTCGCTGCCGACGGAAGTGGTGGAAGCGGAGACACTCAATGTTTTCAAGGGGAGACTGGATAGGCACTTGAGGGAAATAAACTTGCAGGGCTACGGGGATAGAGCGGGGGAATGGGACTGACTGGATTGCTCCACAGAGAGCCGGCACGGACTCGATGGGCCGAATGGCCTCCTTCTGTGCCGTTATGACTCTATGGGGGAAAAATTCGGTTGCTTTGCGCCTAAGAGGGCATTAACGGGCGCAAGGCATCTAGCGCCCGGGTGCGGCGCCGCCAACGCCTCCCGCGAAATTCAGCGGCAGAGGTAACTGTTAGCGCCCCGCAGCACTGCGCCACCAGCGATGACGTCATCACCATGCGCAGTGCCCCGCTCACGCCCCGGCCGTGATCTTCGGTAGCGCCCTCTGACTTACCGCCGGACGCTATGTCCGACGGGGTCAGAGGGGCCTACCTGTGGCCGGGGCGGCGCTAATTAAAGGCGAGGTGCCGGGCAGCCATTTTTGTTGCTGGCTGCCTGCCAGCACCTGCCCCCATTGCCATCCCCGGCCTCCTGACCAGCCCCACTGCGGAGTGCCGGCTGCGACCCGTGAGCCCGGTACTTCTCTTGAGTGCCGGGCTCTTTTGCTGGCACTCGGATCCCTGGTGGCCCAGCTGGGCCCCGGGTCGCGCTGTGCTAGGCCCCTCCCCTTTAAGAAGGGGAGGAAGGCCTGCAGTTCCGTGGCGCGACGTGCCGCAGGGTGTGGCGCTGCAGCACGTAGTGCTGCGATATTCCCTCGCAGCGCCCCAAGAGGGAGGCGGGGCACTTCTAGCAGCACCCCGCTTCCCTCTTGGGGTGCTACCGATGAATTTCTGCCGCGGGGGCGCTAATTTTTTCGGGGTGCTAAAGGTAGCGCCCCAGTGAAGTTAGTGCCCCAAAGGGGGCGCGACTCAATTTTTCCCCCTGTGACTCTATGACTATGACTTTCAGAAGAGGCGTGTAATTGGCAAATGAACTTCAATATAGATAAGTGCGAGGTAATACATTTAGGTAGAAAGAATAAGGAGGCCACATATTCTTTGGAAAATAAGTTTCTAAATGGGGCAGAGGAACAGAGGTTATCTGGGGGTACAGATACACAAATCACTAAACGTAGCAACACAGGTTAATAAGGCCATAAAAATGCAAACAAAGCACTGGGGTTCATTTTTAGAGGGACAGTTTGGTGCTTTGGTAAGATTGCTCCTGTGCTGCCCTCTACTTGGTTTGGCAGAGTTGGCAGTGAATAGGTCTTCCTCAATATTGGAACGCATTCCCAGCAGGAAAGATGTGCTGCTAATTTCTTTTGGAAGCTGTTCATTATTTTCTCTTTTTCCCCTTTCTCTCGGCTTCCCTGCACCACGCACCTTTCCTGGCCAAGGTGGTGGACTTGCGGAAGGTGTGTACGAGTGGTCTTGGCTGGCTTGCTCTCTGTAAAAAGTGGCAGGTCTTTTTTTCCAGTGCTTCTGCGGTTCTGCTTGCCTGGGATTGGTAACTCACCTTGTGAAGATTCTCTCCCTCAGTACCCCACTGGAGTGTCAGCCTAGACGGTGTCAGCTGTGGTACAGTTGGTAAAAAGAAAGACTTGCATTTCTATAGCGCCTTTCACGAACACCGGACGTCTCAAAGCGCTTTACAGCCAATGAAGTACTTTTGAAGTGTAGTCACTGTTGTAATGTAGGAAACGCGGCAGCCAATTTGCGCACAGCAAGCTCCCACAAACAGCAATGTGATAACGACTAGATCATCTGTTTTAGTGATGTTGGTTGAGGGATAAATATTGGCCCCAGGACACCGGGGAGAACTCCCCCTGCTCTTCTTTGAAATAGTGCCATGGGATCTTTTACGTCCACCTGAGAGAGCAGACGAGGCCTCGGTTTAACGTCTCATCCGAAAGACGGCACCTCCGACAGTGCAGCACTCCCTCAGTACTGCACTGGAGCGTCAGCCTAGATTTTGGGCTCAAGTCCCTGGAGTGGGGCTTGAGCCCACAACCTCCTGACTCAGAGGCGAGGGTGTTACCCACTGAGCCACAGCTGACACAGTGACTACACTTCCAAAGTACTTCATTGGCTGTAAAGCGCTTCGGGGGGCGTCCTGAGGTGGTGAAAGGCGCTATAGAAATGCAAGTCTTTTTCTTCTAGATTACGTGCTCAAGTCCCGGAGTGGCTCTTGAACCCACAACGTTCTGACTCAGAGACGGGCCATTTGACAACTGTGTTGTATTTTCTTAAACAACTTCTAATTAGTTTCTTCCAATCATTCATCTGCAGGATGATGCCTTCCTGGATTATGATGACTCTGCGACGGATGCCACCACCAGCAGCACCGAGGATATTCCCTCCTTGGAATCATCGCTGCAGTGCTCAATGTCCTTTGGGGAGCTCAGGCGTTCTCCCTATCCAGTGGCTAGTAGCTCAGAAGATATCGCCAGAGCAGACACTATTTCAACGTGCCCAACACAACTCAGCAACGTTGGGAAAAGTAATGTTTTCCCAGAGCTCACGGCCTGCTGCCCTTTACAAGAAACTCTGGAAACCAGCAAGCCTTCCCCGGTACAAAGACCTGATGAATGCGACTTGACAGATGAAGCTGGGAAGGATCAAAGTAACAGTGCGTCTGATCTCGAGAATGCGATAGACAGCGAAGATCAAGATTCGTTTCCTTTGTTAATCAGGTCCATGTCCAGCTCGAGAAGGCATAGCTGGGAAGGACCTTTATCCCCTTCAGCACTTGGAGACACGAGAAGAAGGTAAATTCATGCAATAATAGACAACTAACTGTAATGATATAGTCAAGGGATTTCTAGATGTTCCCCTCACTTGGTGTTTTCTATGAAGCTCGAGATAGCAAGTTAGCGATGTTCTCCTAATGGTCAATATCTGACAATGCTGCAATTGGCCAACCTGTTGATCCAGTGTGCACTAGCTAGCAGTTTGTAAGATGGAGTTTGCAGGCACAGGTGTAGCTGCAAGCCTTAATAACGTTATTCCTTTTTCATTCAGTCTTGCATAAAAAAAAGCCCTTAAATTAGTTCAAATAGAGACTTTGCACGACAACTTGCATTTCTATAGCTCCAGTAACATAGGAAAGCATCTCAAGGTGCTTCACAGGAGTGTAATCAGACTTAATTCTACACTGAGCCAAAGAAAAGAAAGGACTTAAATTTCTACAGCACCTTTCACAACCTCAGGACGCCCCACAGCGCGTTACAACCAATGAAGTACTTTTGAAGTGTAGTCACTGTTGTAATGTAGGAAACATTACAGAAGGTCGTATTAGGACAGGTGACCAAAAGCTTGGTGAAAGACAATGGGGGAAAAATTGGGTTGATTTGCGCTACTCGTTACCGCCCCTGGGGGGGCGCTAACGGGGCATAAATCCCTTAGCGCCCGGACATGTGCCACTAACGCCTCCCGCGAAATTCTGCGGGAGGTTAGCGGCGGTGGTAGCTGGTAGCGCCCCGCGCCGCTGGCGATGTCATCGCCGCTTGCGCCCCGGCCGCAAACTTCCCTTGCGCCCCTGAGCTATCGCCGGACGATATGTCCGACAGGACCAGGGAGCAGTTTGGCAGCGGCAGCGGTGCTAGTTAAAGGGGCAGGTGTCGGGCGGCCATTTTTATTTTGGCCGACTGCCAGCACCTGCCCACCTTTAACATTTCTACGCGCGGTGTCGGCCGCGATCGCTCAGCCCGGCGCTCCTCTTGAGTGCCGGGCTGTTTTCACAGCGCCCCGCTCCCCGGTGGTCCAGCAGGGCCCCGGTGCGCGCAGCGCTAGGCCCCTCCCCTTTAATCAGGGGAGGAGGCCTGCAATGACGTGGTGCTACGTGCCGCCGTGCGTGGCGCTGTTGCACGTAGCGCTGCGCAATTCAGTAGTAGCGCCCCAAGCGGGAGGTGGAGCGCTTTCCCGTAACACCCTGCCTCCTGCTTGGGGCGCTACTACTGAATTTATGGCGGTGGGGGTGCTAACTTTATCGGGGTGCTAAAATTAGCTGTTATTGGCCCAAAATGGGTGCCACCCAATTTTTCCCTCATAGGTTTTAAGGAGAGCCTTAAAGGAGGAGAAAGAGGCGGAGAGGCATAGAAACATAGAAACATAGAAGATAGGAGCAGGAGTAGGCCATTCGGCCCCTCGAGCCTGCTCCGCCATTCAATGAGATCATGGCTGATCATCAAAATTCAGTACCCTGTCCCTGCCTTCTCACCATATCCCTTGATCCCTTTAGCCTTAAGGAGAGGTTTATGGACAAAATACCAGAGCTTAGGGCCGAGACAGCTGAAGGCATAGCCGCCAACGGTCTGGCGAAGGGATTGGGAGATGCACAAGAGGCCCAGAGAGCTGTGGAGGCTGGGTCTGTTATGAATCTTATGATCCATGAAGAAAGACTCATGAAATAACACTGGACGGCCAGCTGGTGGCGCTGTCCAAGGAGTAGAAATACTCGGGCGTGGGCCCAGCTTGCCCAGGACATTTTGTAAACAGGAACTAGTGAAAGACAACTAGACCTCCATGTTTTGAAACAAGTTGATTAAAGCCTTGCTTTACACTCAAACCAAGTGCGTAGTGAGTTTTATTACGTCACAGGGTTCTTGGAGGTTGTAGGGCTGGAGGAGGTAACAGAGGGATTTGAACTCAAGGATGAGAATTTTAAATTTGAGGCGTTGGTCGACTGGGAGCTAATGTCGGTCAGCGAGCACAAGGGTGACGGGTGAACAGGACTCGGGGCGAGTTAGGACACGGGGCAGCCGAGTTTTGGATGAGCTGAAGTTTATGGAGGGTGGGAGACGGGAAACTAGTCAGGAGAGCGTTGGACTAGTCTGGAGGTAACAAAAGCCTGGATGAGGGTTTCTGCAGCAGATGGGCTGAGGCGGGGGGGGGTGGAGGCGGGCGATGTTCCGGAGGTGGAAGTAAGCGGTCTTGGTGATGGAGAGGACATGGGGTTGGAAGCTCAGTTTAGGATCAGCCTGAGACAGAGCCCAGGGAGAGGAAGGGAATTGGTGGTGAGGGAACGGAGTTTGTGTCGGGGACCGAGGACAATGGCTTTGGTCTTCCCAATATTTAGTTAGAGAAATTTTTGGCTCATCCAGGACTGGATGTCAGACAAGCCACGTAACAAATCAGAGTTGGTGGAGGGGCCAAGAGAAGTGATGGTGAGGTAGAGCTGGGTGTCGTCAGCATATATGTGGAACCTGACGTTATGGGCAGGATTTTCATTGGGCCGTGGAGTCGGGATTGGAGGCGTGCGGGGGTTAAAATCCTGAAATCAGGGGTCCCGACCCCATCCCGCCCCCAACTCGCCTCCATGCCAGTTTCAAAGGAGGTGGGTACCCGCCTACCCGAGGCGGGAAGGGGATTAGTGCCAATTAACAGGTAGTTAACAGGCAGTTTTTAGCCTAATCCCTATTTTTAATGCTGAAGTGTGGGATTCCCGACGGCTCCAAACCACGCCAAGTTTGCGAGGCGGGCCGTCGGGTTGAAGGACTTGGAGGGGTCGAGATGTCCGGTGTTCAGGTGAGTGATGGGTGCATGAGTGCAAAGGTAAGTGTGTTTGGTGTGTCTAAAGTGTTTAAAGAAGTTTAAATTACCTTTTCTTACCTTTTCAGCCTTCCTTCCTTTAGGTCTCGGGAGTCCCTCATCTCACCGGCACAGAAAGCAGAATGGCTGCGAACTGTCAAAAGTGACAGCCTTCAGCTTTCTGTGCAGGAGAGATTTCTAACTGAGTCTGTGGAGAAGGACTCAGGTTAGAAGTAAGACTGTCAGTGTTTGACAGCTTCAAACAGCAGTGAAACGCTGATATTTCATCTGTCAAAACCTCTTGACAGATGAAATTTCAGTCTGTGACGTCACCTGTTGCCGGGTGGCCCTTAATTGGCTTGCTGAGCCCGCTGGGCAGGCTCAACAAGGTCAATCAAGTTAAAATCGCGTAGATTGGCCGCATCTCGATGGAGGCGGGACTACAACCCCGAAAGTTGTAGTCCCGCCTCCTACCCGACTCCTGAATGAAAATCCAGCCCTGTGTCTTCAGATGATGTCAGCAAGGGGCAGCATAGAGATGAGAAATAAGAGGGGGCCAAGGATAGATCCTTGATGGATTTCAGAGGTAACAGTGTGAGGATGGGAAGAAAAGCTATTGCAGAAGATTCTCTGGCTTCGACTGGATAGGTAAGAGTGGAAACAAGGGAGGGCAGTCCCACCCGGCTGGACGATGGAGGAGAGACATTAGAGGAAGATGGTGTGAATGACTGTGTCAAAGGCTGCGGACAGGTCGAGAGGATGAGGAGGGATAATGCAGCACGGTCACAGTCACAGAGGATGTCGTTTGTGACTTTGATTTGGGCCGTTTCAATGCCGTGGAAACCTGATTGGAGAGGTTCAAACATGGAGCGGCCTAACAGATGGGCATAGGTTTGGGGGAGCGACAGCTTGTTCAAGGACCTTGGAGAGGAGAGCGAGGTTGGAGATGGGGCGGTAGTATGAAGGAATAAAGGGGTCAAGGGTGTTTTTTTTGAGGAGTGGGGTGATGACGGCAGATTTGAAAGAGAGACAAACAGTACCTGAGGAGAGGGAGGCATTTACATTCTTAGCTGGTATGGGTACCAGCAAGGCAAGTTGGGTGGTCAGCACTTTAGTGGGATGTGTGTGTGTAAGTGTGTGTGTGTGTGTCAGTGTGTGTGTCAGTGTGTGTGCGTGTGTGTCAGTGTGTGTGTCAGTGTGTGTGTCAGTGTGTGTGTGTCAGTGTGTGTGTCAGTGTGTGTCAGTGTGTGTGTCAGTGTGTGTGTCAGTGTGTGTGCGTGTGTGTGTGTGTCAGTGTGTGTGTGTCAGTGTGTGTGTCAGTGTGTGTGTCAGTGTGTGTGTCAGTGTGTGTGTCAGTGTGTGTCAGTGTGTGTGTGTCAGTGTGTGTGTGTCAGTGTGTGTGTCAGTGTGTGTGTCAGTGTGTGTCAGTGTGTGTGTCAGTGTGTGTGTGTCAGTGTGTGTGTCAGTGTGTGTGTCAGTGCGTGTGTCAGTGTGCGTGTGTGCGTGTGTCAGTGTGTGTGTCAGTGTGCGTGTCAGTGTGTGTGTGTCAGTGTGTGTGTCAGTGCGTGTGTCAGTGTGCGTGTGTGTGTGTGTCAGTGTGTGTCAGTGTGCGTGTGTGTCAGTGTGTGTGTGTCAGTGTGTGTGTGTGTGTGTGTCAGTGTGTGTGTCAGTGTGTGTGTGTCAGTGTGCGTGTGTGTGTGTGTCAGTGTGTGTGTGTGTGCGTGTGTGTGTCAGTGTGTGTGTGTCAGTGTGTGTCAGTGTGTGTGTGTCAGTGTGTGTCAGTGTGTGTGTGTCAGTGTGTGTGTCAGTGTGTGTGTGTCAGTGTGTGTGTCAGTGTGTGTCAGTGTGTGTGTGTCAGTGTGTGTGTCAGTGTGTGTGTGTCAGTGTGTGTGTCAGTGTGTGTCAGTGTGTGTGTCAGTGTGCGTGTGTGTGTGTGTCAGTATGTGTGTGTGTGTCAGTGTGTGTGTGTCAGTGTGTGTGTCAGTGTGTGTGTCAGTGTGCGTGTGTGTGTGTGTCAGTGTGTGTGTGTCAGTGTGTGTGTCAGTGCGTGTGTCAGTGTGCGTGTGTGTGTGTGTCAGTGTGTGTCAGTGTGCGTGTGTGTCAGTGTGTGTGTGTCAGTGTGTGTGTGTGTGTGTGTCAGTGTGTGTGTCAGTGTGTGTGTGTCAGTGTGCGTGTGTGTGTGTGTCAGTGTGTGTGTGTGCGTGTGTGTGTCAGTGTGTGTGTGTCAGTGTGTGTCAGTGTGTGTGTGTCAGTGTGTGTGTCAGTGTGTGTCAGTGTGTGTGTGTCAGTGTGTGTGTCAGTGTGTGTCAGTGTGTGTGTGTCAGTGTGTGTGTCAGTGTGTGTCAGTGTGTGTGTGTCAGTGTGTGTGTCAGTGTGTGTGTGTCAGTGTGTGTGTCAGTGTGTGTCAGTGTGTGTGTCAGTGTGTGTGTCAGTGTGTGTGTGTGTGTCAGTGTGTGTCAGTGTGTGTGTGTCAGTGTGTGTGTCAGTGTGTGTGTCAGTGTGCGTGTGTGTGTGTCAGTGTGTGTGTGTGTCAGTGTGTGTCAGTGTGTGTGTGTCAGTGTGTGTGTCAGTGTGCGTGTGTGCGTGTGTCAGTGTGTGTGTCAGTGTGCGTGTCAGTGTGTGTGTGTCAGTGTGTGTGTCAGTGCGTGTGTCAGTGCGTGTGTCAGTGTGTGTGTCAGTGCGTGTGTCAGTGTGCGTGTGTGTGTGTGTGTCAGTGTGTGTCAGTGTGTGTCAGTGTGTGTGTGTCAGTGTGTGTGTGTCAGTGTGCGTGTGTGTGTCAGTGTGTGTGTGTCAGTGTGTGTGTGTCAGTGTGCGTGTGTGTGTGTGTCAGTGTGTGTGTGTGTGCGTGTGTGTCAGTGTGTGTGTCAGTGTGTGTGTGTCAGTGTGTGTGTCAGTGTGTGTGTGTCAGTGTGTGTGTCAGTGTGTGCGTGTCAGTGTGTGTGTCAGTGTGTGTCAGTGTGTGTGTGTCAGTGTGTGTGTGTCAGTGTGCGTGTGTGTGTCAGTGTGTGTGTGTCAGTGTGTGTGTGTCAGTGTGTGTCAGTGTGTGTGTGTCAGTGTGTGTGTGTCAGTGTGCGTGTGTGTGTCAGTGTGTGTGTGTCAGTGTGTGTGTGTCAGTGTGTGTGTGTCAGTGTGCGTGTGTGTGTCAGTGTGTGTGTGTCAGTGTGTGTGTCAGTGTGCGTGTGTGTGTGTGTCAGTGTGTGTGTGTGCGTGTGTGTGTCAGTGTGTGTGTGTCAGTGTGTGTGTGTCAGAGTGTGTGTCAGTGTGTGTGTCAGTGTGTGTGTCAGTGTGTGTGTGTCAGTGTGTGTGTCAGTGTGTGTGTCAGTGTGTGCGTGTCAGTGTGTGTGTCAGTGTGTGTGTGTCAGAGTGTGTGTCAGTGTGTGTGTCAGTGTGTGTGTGTCAGTGTGTGTGTCAGTGTGTGTGTGTCAGTGTGTGTGTCAGTGTGTGTCAGTGTGTGCGTGTCAGTGTGTGTGTCAGTGTGTGTGTGTGTCAGTGTGTGTGTGTGTCAGTGTGCATGTGGGGGTGATCCACAAAGGTCCACACCGCCATCTCTTGCCACAATTTATTGCCAGTTGTTCACAGTAATTATTTTTTTGCTGCCTCTTCGAATTTGGGTTGTTTGGATATGGCTACTCCTTGGATTTAGGACTTACCCACCAACGAGGGAAAAGCGCTGAGATCAGGCATTCGAAAAAGGGCAAACCCGCCAAACTTTAAAAAAAACACGGACTAACCCCACGGTGTGCGAACGCAGCTTTCAAGGTGGGGTCCTCAAGCCACATGTCGGGGAGCAACCAACCCATGCCGTCGAGACCAGAGGAAACCGTTCATACCACCCAGTATTAGCACGGGGAGGGGACATGCTGTTACTGTTCCCGCTGCCCCCAAATCTGCAGCTGTGTTATTGAGAGGGGATGTGGAGCAAGAAGCTGTTTGGGAATGTGAGGCCCTGAACCAACAGTTAGTGATTAATACTGGAGTGCCACTCCCCCTGCCATCTGCTGAATATCTCTTCACCCTCGACTGGGAATTTCCATCTCGTGGACCCCCTCTTTTCCCCATTATTTATTCTGTCTTTAACAGCAGGAGTGCTGTTTCTTTGGTGGGGGGGCGGGGTTGGGTGGTCCCTGTGCAGAGGCTGGGTTTGGGGCACTACATTTCATGAGACAGTAATAGTCCCACCTTCCACCCTCCATAAACGTGAGCTCATCCAAAACTCGGCTGCCCCCCCGTGTCCTAACTCGCACCGAGCTCCGTTCTCCCATCATCCCTGTGCTCGCTGACCTACACTGGCTCCCGGACCAGCAACGCCTCGATTTTAAAATTCTCATCCTTGTGTTCAAATCACTCCACAGCCCTCACCCCTCCCTATCTCTGTAACCTCCTCCAACCCTGCAACCCTCCGAGATTTCTGCACTTTTCCAATTCTGGCCTCTTGTGCATCCCCGAGTTTAATCGCTCCACCATTGGTGGCCGTGCCTTCAGCTGCCTGGGCCCCAAGCTCTGGAATTCCCTCCCTAAACCTCTCCGCCTCTCTCTCCTCCTTTAAGACGCTCCTTAAAACCGACCTCTCTGACCAAGCTTTTGGTCACCTGTCCTAATATCCCCTTATGTGGCTCGGTGTCAGATCCTGTTTGAGAATCGCTCCTGTGAAGCGCCCTGGGAGGTTTTACTATGTTACAGGTGTTATATCTGTCTTTCAGATGAGACGTTAAACCGAGGTCCCGTCTGCTCTCTCAGGTGGACGTAAAGGATCCCATGGCACTATTTTGAAGAAGAGCAGGGGAGTTCTCCCTGGTGTCCTGGCCAATATTTGTCCCTCAATCAACATCACTAAAAAAAAACCTAGATTATCTGGGTCATTACCACATTGCTGCTTTGTGGGATCTTGCTGTGTGCCAATTGGCTGCCGCGTTTCCTACATTACAACAGTGACTACACTTCAGATAGTACTTCATTGGCTGTAAAGCACTTTGGGGCGTCCTGAGGTTGTGAAAGGCGCTATAGAAATACAAGTCTTTCATCATTCTTATATAAATGCAAGTTGTTGTTGTTGCTGTACGTACTACCTACTTAATTCCGTTTCAGGTGCTCACACGTACAATCGTGAGAAGGCCTGTTTATTCTATTCATTCTGGGGATGTGTGTAGTTCTGGTCACCACACTATAGGAAGGATGTGATTGCATTGGAGAGGGTGCAGAGGAGATTCACCAGGATGTTACCTGGGCTGGAGCGCTTCAGCTATGAAGAGAGACTGGACAGGCTGGGGTTGTTTTCCTTAGAGCAGAGAAGGCTGAGGGGGGACCTGATTGAGGTGTACAAAATTATGAGGGGCATAGATAGGGTAGATAGAAAGGAACTTTTCCCCTTTAGTAGAGGGGTCAATAACCAGGGGGCATAGTTTCAAGGTAAGGGGCAGGAGGTTTAGAAGGGATTTGAGGAAAAACTTTTTCACCCAGAGGGTGGTTGGAATCTAGAACTCTCTGCCTGAAAGGGTGGTAGAGGCAGGAACCCTCACAACATTTAAGAAGCATTTAGATGAGCACTTGAAACGCCATAGCATACAAGGCTACGGACCAAGTGCTGGAAAATGGGATTAGAAACATAGAAACATAGAAGCTAGGAGCAGGAGTAGGCCATTCGGCCCCTCGAGCCTGTTCCGCCATTTAATGCGATCATGGCTGATCATCCAAATTCAGTACCCTGTCCCTGCTTTCTCCCCATATCCCTTGATCCCTTTAGCCTTAAGAAATATATCTAACTCCTTCTTGAATATATTTAATGAATTGGCCTCAACTGCCTTCTGTGGTAGAGAATTCCACAGGTTCACCACTCTCTGGGTGAAGAAATTCCTCCTCCTCTCAGTCCTAAATGGCTTACCCCTTATCCTTAGACTGTGACACCTGGTTCTGGACTCCCCCGCCATCGGGAACATCCTTCCTGCATCTAGTCTGTCTAGTCCTGTTAGAATTTTATAAGTTTCAATGAGATCCCCTCTCATTCTTCTAAACTCTAGCGAATACAAGCCCAATCGACCCAATCTCTCATTAGAATAGATAGGGCTTGATGGCCGGCGCAGACACGATGGGCTGAAGGGCCTCTTTCTGTGCTGTATAACTCTATAACTCTATGATGTGGGCGTCGCTGGCAAGGCCGGCATTTATTGCCCATTCCTTGAGAAGGTGGTGGCGGGATTTGCAGTCTGCAATATAAAGAAGGGTAGATCAGGGCCCCGCTGTTCCCATCGCCTAGGTGTCCTTTCCCTGGGACAGCTCGGAGCCTTGTGCAATCGCCTGGTTTTACAGCGCCCTAAGGCCGCCCCTGTCTAACAGTCCGCCTAATGTCACGGGCTTGAAGAGTTTTCAATTGATTGTTTTGCTTAAGAGCGAGCGTCCCATCTGGCTAATAGTAACTGGTGTGCGCGTGTAGGCATCTAAAGCTGAGCCTGCCGTTCGATGCTGTCAGCGTGTAACTGACCGAGTGATGCGCCTGGCATCGACTGCCAGGGATCACTTCCCTGTTCCACAAGTTGAGCCATGGAGGGAAAAATGACTTTGTTGTAACATTAACCATCGGGAAACTGTAAGCAAAGGGGAGAAGTACATCGTACGGTGCCAAGTCCTAAAGAGTGGAGGCCAAAAAATGTACAAGGACAAAAATTAATACGGGTGGATGAAGCCAAAAGAGAGAGTGAGCGATGCAGGGGGAAAAAAAGCGTTTCGGAGAGATTTTCATCTTTGCATTCACCGAGAGCAAACCAGGAAATTACAGGCCCCAACCTCTGTCTGGTTTTCTGTGCAATGTTTTCATATTTTCCCAAATTGTGAAATTTCCCCTTTTTATTACTGACCGATTTAAAAAAAAATCAGGAAGAAAGACTTGTATTTCTATAGCGCCTTTCACGACCACCGGGCGTTCCAAAGCGATTTACAGCCAATGAAGTACTTTTTGAAGTGTAGTCACTGTTGTAATGTAGGAAACGCGGCAGCCAATTTGCGCACAGCAAGCTCCCACAAACAGCAATGTGATAATGACCAGATAATCTGTTTTTGTGATGTTGATTGAGGGATAAATATTGACCCAGGACACCGGGAATAATTCCCCTGCTCTTCTTTGAAATAGTGCCCGTGGGATCTTTTACATCCACCTGAGAGGGTAGATGGGGTCTCAGTTTAACATTTCATCTGACAGACAGCACCTCTGACAGTGCAGCACTCCCTCAGCACTGCACTGGAGTGTCAGCCTAGTTTTTTTGTGCTCAAGTCTCTGGAGTGGGACTTGAACCCACAACTTTCTGATTCAGAGGCGAGGGTGCTGCCCACTGAGCTACAGCTGACACAAGCAAAAAAAAAATCAGTGTTTATTTTCAGTTTGGTTAAAAAATACTATTGGTTTGGAAGGTGTGAGGTTCGGGCTCCCGTCTGGGCCTAGTTGGCCGATCACAGCCTGAGCTTCAGTTGCAGCAACTCAGCGCCTCTGGGGTAGGGATGGAGGGAAGGGGTGGGGGTGTGTGGTGTAATTGGGGGGTGGGAGGGGGAAGGAAGCATCCCTCCTGAAATTCCTGCTGGAGGGTGGGCACGTGTGGACGTCGAGCAAGGGGAGGATTGAGATACCCACCCGGTGATGCCCCTGCAGTGGAATAGCAGCACAGGTTTTTAAAATAGCCACTTGGATGAGATACTGAAAACTGATGCACAACCTCATTGGCAGTCAGTGCCTTCAAGAGAGGAGGGAGAAAATTGGAAAGGGGGTGGGGGTTGGGGTAAAGTTTTATTCATTCATTCATTCAACTGTTTTGTATTAAGAAATTGGCTGTGTTATTTCTGACTCAATATTCATGACACAGGAACACAGCCATAGTAATGAGCATTCAGTCCAGCCTGTCCTGAATCCCCGGGGTTGAGATGCCAGCTGCACTATCTGAAACAGGAATTTTCCATAACGTAGTCATGCGAGGTCCAGCCCAGCACTGCAGAGTAACAGCCCACGCCAGCAGTTCATGGGTGAGCCCCTTTCAACAGAGAGGGCTGTGTTAGTGAGTATTTGCCTTTCGGAGTGTGGTGCAGTGGTGCTCCAACGCACACAGCCGCGGCTCCGTGGGTGGCACTCTCACCTCTGAGTCAGAAGGTTATGGGTTCAAGCCCCATCCCAGAGACTTGAGCAGATATGCCAGGCTGACACTCACAGTGGGTACTGCTGAGGGGTGGCTCTGTCTGCCCTCTTGGGTGGATGTAAAAGAACCCATGGCACTATTTTGAAGAAGAGCAAGTGAGTTAAGAAACAGGAGCAGGAGTCGACCAATCGGCCCCTCGACCCTGCTCCGCTATTCAATAAGATCATGGCTGATCCAATCTTGACCTCAATACCACTTTCTCGCTCTCTCCCCATACCCCTCGACTCCCTTGTAGTTCAAATGTCTGTCAATCTCCGCCTTGAATATATTCAATGACTCTGCCTCCACAGCTCTCTGGGGTAGAGAATTCTAAGGGGGAAAATTTCAGTTACTTTGTGCCTCCCATTAGCACCTTAAGAGGGTGCTAATGGTGTGCAAAGCAACTAGCGCCCGGGCGCGGTGCCGCCGACACCGCCCGCGAAATTCAGTAGGAGGTTAACGGCGGTGGTAAGCGTTAGCGCCCCACAGCGCTGCGCCACCGCCGATGACATCATCGGCGTGCACAGCGCCCCAGCCGCAATCTTCGGTAGCGCCCCATGACTTACGTCTGGCGGGGTCAGGGGGCCTACCTATGGCCGGGGCGACGCTATTTAAAGGCGAAGTGCCGGGCAGCCATTTTTGTTGCTGGCCGCCTGCCAGCACCTGCCCTCCACTCCCGTCCCCGGCCTCCTGAGCAACCACCCCTCCCCCGCGGAGTGCCGGTTGCACTCCGTGAGCCCGGCACTTCTCTTGAGTGCCGGGGTCTTTTGCCGGCACTCCCGATCCTCGGGGGCCCAGTTGGGTCCCGGGTTGCGCTGTGCAAGGCCCCTCCCCTTTAAGAAGGGGAGGAAGGCCTGCAATACCATGCCGCGATATTCCTTTGCATCGCCCCAAGAGGGAGGCGGGGCGCTTCCAGTAATGCCCTGTTTCCCTCTTGGGGCGCTACCACTCAATTTTGGCCGTGGGGATGCTAATTTGTTCGGGGTGTTAAAAGTAGCGCCTCAGCGAAGTTAGCGCCCCAAAGCGGGTGCAACTCAATCTTTCCCCCCAAAGATTCACAACCCTCTGAGAGAAGAAATTCCTCCTCATCTCCGTCTTAAATGGGCGACCCCTGAAACTATGCCTCCTAGTTCTAGATACCCCCACTAGGGGAAACATCCTGTCAGCATCCACCTTGTCAATTCCCCTCAGAATCAATAAGATCACCTCTCATTCTTCTAAACTCTAATGAGTATAGGCCCAACCTGCTCAACCTTTCATCATACGTCAACCCCTTCATCCCAGGAATCAACCTAGTGAACCTTCTCTGCATTGCCTCCAATGCAAGTATATCCTTCCTTAAATAAGGAGACCAAAACTGTACATAGTACTCTAGGTGTGGTCTCACCATTTTGTAATCTCACTTCATTTAAATAATAATTTGCTTTTTCATTCTTCCTTCCAAAGTGGATAACCTCACATTTTCCCACATTATACTCCATCTGCCAAATCTTTGCCCACTCACTGAACCTGTCTATATCCCTTTGCAGACTCTCGTGTCCTCCTCACAACTTGCTAACCCACCTCTTTGTATCGTCGGCAAACTTGGCTACAGTACACTCGGTCCCTTCATCCAAGTCATTAACATAGATTGCAAATAGTTGAGGCCCCAGCACTGATCCCTGTGGCACCCCACCAGTTACTGATTGCCAACCGGAAAATGACCCATTTATCCCGACTCTCTGTTTTCTGTTAGTTAGCCAATCCCCTATCCATGCCAAAATATTATCCCCAACCCCGTGCGCTCTTATCTTGTGCAGTAACCTTTTATGTGGCACCTTATCGAATGCCTTCTGGAAATCCAAATACACCACATCTACTGGTTCCCCTTTATCCACCCTGTTTGCTACATCCTCAAAGAGCGCTAGCAAATTTGTCAAACACGATTTCCCTTTCATTAAACCATGTTGACTCTGCTTGATTGTCTTATGATTTTCTAACTGTCCTGCTATTACCTCCTTAACAATGGATTCCAGCATTTTACCAATGACAGGCCTAACTGGCCTATAGTTTCCTGCTTTCTGTCTCCCTCCTTTCTTGAATAGTAGCGTTACATTTACGGTTTTCCAATCCGCTGGGACCTCTCCAGAATCCAGGGAATTTTGGTAGATTACAACCAACGCATCCACTGTCTCTGCAGCTGCTTCTTTTAAGACCCTAGGATGCAGGCCATCAGGTCCAGGGGACTTGTTGGCCTTTAGCCCCATTAGTTTGCCTAGTACTTTTTCTCCAGTGATAGAGATTGTTTTAAGTTCCTCCCTCCCTATAGCCCCTTGATTATCTACTATTATTGGGATGTTTTTAGTGTCTTCTACCATGAAGACTGATCCAAAATAATTGTTTAGAGTCTCTACTATTTCTCTATTTCCCATTATTAATTCCCCAGTCTCATCCTCTAAGGGACCAATGTTTACTTTAGCTACTCTCTTCCTTTTTATATACCCGTAGAAGCTCTTACTGTCTGTTTTTATGTTATTTACTAGTTTACTCATATACTCTATCTTCTCCCTCTTTATAATTTTTTTAGTCATCCTTTGCTGGTTTCTAAAAATTTCCCAATCCTCTGGCCTACCACTAATGTTCACAACATTGTATGCCTTTTCTTTCAATTTGATACCATCCTTAACTTCCTTAGTTAGCCACGGATGGTGCATCCTTCTCATAGAACCTTTCTTTCTCACTGGAATATACCTTTGCTGAGATTTATGAAATATCTCCTTAAATGTCTGCCACTGCTGATCTACCATCTTACCCTTTAATCTATTTTCCCAGTCCCTTGTAATTGCCTTTATTTAAGTTTAGGACACTAGTTTCAGACCCAAGTTTCTCACCCTCAAACTGAATTTGAAATTCTACCATGCTATGATCACTCTTTCCTAGGGGATCCTTTACTATGAGATCATTAATTAATCCTGTCTCATTACACATTACCAGACCTAAAATAGCCTGCTCCCTGGTTGGTTCCTCAACGTATTGCTCTAAGAAACCATCCTGAATACACTCTATGAACTTGCCCTCAAGGCTACCTTTGCCAATTTGATTTGTCCAATCTATATGATGACTAAAATCGCCCATGATTATTGCAGTACCTTTCTAACAAGCCCCCATTATTTCTTGATTTATACTCTGTTCTACAGTATGGCTACTGTTAGGAGGCCTATAGACTACTCCCACCAGTGACTTCTTACCCTTACTATTTCTTATCTCCACCCAAACTGATTCTACATCTTGAGTTTCTGAGCCAATATCATTCCTCACCACTGCAGTGATCTCATCCTTTATTAACAGAGCTACCCCACCTCCTTTTCCTTTCTGCCTATCCTTCCGAAATGTCAAATACCCCTGAATATTCAGTTCCCAGCCTTGGTCACCTTGCAACCACGTCTCTGTAATGGCTATCAGATCATACCCATTTATTTCTATTTGTGTCGTCAACTCATCTATCTTGTTACGAATGCTGCGTGCATTCAGATAAAGAGCCTTTAATTTTAAGTTCTCCTGATGAAGAGCAGGGGAGTTCTCCCCGATGTCCTGGGGCCAATATTTATCCCCCAACCAACATTGACAAAAAAATGGATGACCTGGTCAATACCACATTGGTGTTTGTGCATGCTTGCTGCGTGCAAATTGGCTGCCGCGTTTCCTACACTACAGCAGTGATTATACTTGAAAAAGCCATTCATTGGCTGTAAAGCGCTTTAGGATGTCCTGAAGTCATGAAAGGCACCATAGAAATGCCAAGTATTTCTTTATTTAATATATACAATGTTCACTATACTGTACAAAAGCGATGTCAATGACACGACCTCGGTCTGGAGAATCTATGATCTGGCCTGCGAAGCTCCCACTAATTCCGAGCGTGAAGCCAACTTCAGCAGTGTGGACTTTAAGGGGAAGAAATTCGGCATGTTAGCGCCCCCAGTTAGTGCCTGGCGGGCGCTAACGGGGCACTCAGGCAGTAGCGCGTGGTGGGGAAAATCCCTCGCCGCGCGGCAAATTTGTCAGCTCCGTAGCGCCAGCGATAACAGTTAGTGCGTCGATACTTTTCGCCACGCAGATCGTGACGTCAGTGAGTGTGCAACGCTCGTTGGGCGCCCGATCGGCAAACTTCAGTAGCACCCCCCCCCGCCTTACCGCCTCGCGCCGACAGCGCCAGGGAGCAAGATTGATTAGCGCTTGGCGCTATACTTCCAACTTCTCAAAAGTTAGCACCCCAAACGGGGCGATACCGAATTTCTAGCCTTTTAACTATTTAAACTTCCCAGGAAAAGGATCGGTGAAGGTTAACCTATCAAAGTGAAAGCCTTTATCAGTTCTCCAGGCCCAGGAATTTTACGGAGCTCAAACCTCTGAGTTGTCAGACTTTGGAGGAAGTGAGAAAATGGGGAGAAAGGATGAGAGGGAAAGTGGGAGAGGATAAGATGGAAAGGGAGAGAGGATGAGTTTATAAAGGAGGAATGGAGCTTTTGTTGTGTGTATGGGGGGCCTTGGTTTCTGCTGAGTGTGGTGACCTTTCTGGATCTAGTGGGGAGTTGCAATATTTTGTGTACTGGAGTCTCCATATTTGTGTTGACGAGAACACTGTTTTTCTACGTATAGGGCTCGCACCTCTTGTGTGTACGGAGGTCGAGTTATTGGGGGTCTTGCTTTTTGTGTGGTTAGGGAACTTGCTTTTGTGAATCTAATATTCCCCATAATATACATTGGGGGAAAAATTCAGTATCGCCCCGTTTGGGGCGCCATTATCGGCCGTGCGCAAAGTTTAGCGCCTGGCGCTAATTATCGCCTCTGACAGCAAACTTGGCTTTTATCGCCCCTGGAGGTGATTGGAGCGCTAAATCAGGCGCCTCACACCTGTCTTAAGGCGCAAAGGCCGAGGAGCGAGGCGCTACCTCAGAGCGCTGGCAAAGCAAGGAAGGGCAAATCAAAATGAACCTGCAAAGTGCTGCTCAGTACTCAAAACCCCTTCACACAGCGTTGAATCTCTCCAGAAGTCTCTCTCTCTCACTCAGAATGCGTGGTGCAAAAATGTCACCGACAAAAAAAGGCAGGAAGCAGTCGCCTTTAAATAGCGCTCCCCCAGTCCCTTCCCGACTGCAAAACACTCCCCTCAACCTGTCGTTGTTAGCGGCAGGCGGTAAGGCAGGGGACGCCACTCAATTTCCGGTCCGGGGCGCTAACGGGGCATTGCGCACTCGACTGACGTCACAATCTGCCGGCGCAGGAGATCGTGGCGGTAGTGTTTAGCGCCGCCACAAAATGTCAAGTTAATTTCGCGAGCGGCGCAAACATCGCTGCGCCTGGATGCTAGTTGCTTTGCGCCCCATTAGCGCCCTCTTAAGGCACTAACGGGAGGTGCAAACAACTGAATTTTTCCCCCATTAGGTCTAATATTCGGCTGCAATAGATACAGCATCTCCTATTCCCTATAGATCTCTTATTCTCTATAATATACACAGGGGCTGCTATTCTCTATAATATACACAGGGGCTGCTATTCTCTATAATATACACAGGAGCTGCTATTCTCTATAATATACACAGGGGCTGCTATTCTCTATAATATACACAGGAGCTGCTATTCCCTATAATATACACAGGGGCTGCTATTCCTTATAATATACACGGGCTGCTATTCCCTATAATATACACGGGCTGCTATTCTCTATAATATACACAGGGGCTGCTATTCCCTATAATATACACAGGAGCTGCTATTCTCTATAATATACACAGGGGCTGCTATTCTCTATAATATACACAGGAGCTGCTATTCCCTATAATATACACAGGAGCTGCTATTCCCTATAATATACACGGGCTGCTATTCTCTATAATATACACAGGGGCTGCTATTCCCTATAATATACACAGGAGCTGCTATTCTCTATAATATACACAGGGGCTGCTATTCTCTATAATATACACAGGGGCTGCTATTCCCTATAATATACACAGGGGCTGCTATTCTCTATAATATACACAGGGGCTGCTATTCTCTATAATATACACAGGAGATGCTATTCCCTATAATATACACGGGCTGCTATTCTCTATAATATACACAGGGGCTGCTATTCCCTATAATATACACAGGGCCTGCTATTCACTATAATATACACAGGAGCTGCTATTCCCTATAATATACACGGGCTGCTATTCTCTATAATATACACAGGGGCTGCTATTCTCTATAATATACACAGGGGCTGCTATTCCCTATAATATACATGGGCTGCTATTCTCTATAATATACACAGGGGCTGCTATTCACTATAATATACAGAGGAGCTGCTATTCTCTATAATATACACAGGGGCTGCTATTCCCTATAATATACACAGGAGCTGCTATTCCCTATAATATACACGGGCTGCTATTCTCTATAATATACACAGGGGCTGCTATTCACTATAATATACACAGGGGCTGCTATTCTCTATAATATACACAGGGCTGCTATTCCCTATAATATACACAGGGGCTGCTATTCCCTATAATATACACAGGAGCTGCTATTCCCTATAATATACACGGGCTGCTATTCTCTATAATATACACAGGGGCTGCTATTCACTATAATATACACAGGGGCAGCTATTCTCTATAATATACACAGGGGCTGCTATTCCCTATAATATACACAGGAGCTGCTATTCCCTATAATATACACGGGCTGCTATTCTCTATAATATACACGGGCTGCTATTCACTATAATATACACAGGGGCAGCTATTCTCTATAATATACACAGGGGCTGCTATTCTCTATAATATACACAGGGGCTGCTATTCTCTATAATATACACAGGGGCTGCTATTCTCTATAATATACACAGGGGCTGCTATTCCCTATAATATACACAGGGGCTGCTATTCTCTATAATATACACAGGGGCTGCTATTCTCTATAATATACACAGGGGCTGCTATTCCCTATAATATACACAGGGGCTGCTATTCTCTATAATATACACAGGGGCTGCTATTCTCTATAATATACACAGGGGCTGCTATTCTCTATAATATACACAGGGGCTGCTATTCCCTATAATATACACAGGGGCTGCTATTCCCTATAATATACACAGGAGCTGCTATTCCCTATAATATACACAAGCTGCTATTCTCTGTAATATACACGGGCTGCTATTCCCTATAATATAAACAGGGGCTGCTATTCTCTATAATAGACACAGGGGCTGCTATTCTCTATAATATACACAGGGGCTGCTATTCTCTATAATATACACAGGGGCTGCTATTCCCTATAATATAAACAGGGGCTGCTATTCCCTATAATATACACAGGAGCTGCTGTTCTCTATAATATACACAGGGGCTGCTATTCCCTATAATATACACAGGGGCTGCTATTCCCTATAATATACACAGGGGCTGCTATTCTCTATAATATACACAGGGGCTGCTATTCCCTATAATATACACGGGGGCTGCTATTCCCTATAATATACACAGGAGCTGCTATTCTCTATAATATACACAGGGGCTGCTATTCTCTATAATATACACAGGGGCTGCTATTCCCTATAATATACACGGGGGCTGCTATTCCCTATAATATACACAGGAGCTGCTGTTCTCTATAATATACACAGGGGCTGCTATTCCCTATAATATACACAGGGGCTGCTATTCTCTATAATATACACAGGGGCTGCTATTCCCTATAATATACACAGGGGCTGCTATTCCCTATAATATACGCAGGGGCTGCTATTCCCTATAATATACACAGGGGCTGCTATTCCCTATAATATACACAGGGGCTGCTATTCTCTATAATATACGCAGGGGCTGTTATTCTCTATAATATACACAGGGGCTGATATTCACTATAATATACACAGGGATTATTTTCTGTATTATATGTTTTCAAAATTGTTTCTGGTGGATTTACTGCTCGTTCTTGTCCATTTGTTCAGTTCCTGAACCATTTGTTCTAGGGTCTTGTATCAGAGTACAGACTCTGACTACCCAGAGATATGGATCAGGACAGCCACAGGAACACAAACACTACAGACAGAGGCTTTTGCACAAACTTAGCATCCTACTTTTGCAGAATTGATCTGCATGTCAAAACTTTCCTGTTCAGACTGGCAGATAAACACAGACAACTATTATCTTTTGGTTGGCGGGGGGAGGGGGGTGGAATTTGTGTGAGAATGTCGGATGGGAAGTGATAGACTTCCTACAATATGCAACAATCCATTTTTCCATGAGAGTTTCAATGCATTGCAGATTCTCAATGTTTAAAGGTGTACGGCCAATTGTACCAACTTTAGCCCGTGAACGGCATTTGCTGTATTAGCAACTTAGGAACAGGAGGAGGCCATTCAGCCCCTCGAGCCTCTTCAGCCATTCAGTGAGATCATGGCTGATCTGTATCTCAACTCCATCTACCTGCCTTGGTTCCATATCCCTTAATACCCTTGGCTAACAAAAACCTATCAATCTCAGTTTTGAAATTTTCAATTGACCCCCCAACCTCAACAGCTTTTTGGAGGGAGAGAGTTCCCGATTTCCACCACCCTTTGTGTGAAGAAGTGCTTCCTGACATCACCCCTGAACGACCTGGCTCTAATGTTAAGGTTATGCCCCCTTGTTCTGGACACCTCCCACCAGAGGAAATAGTTTCCCTCTTATCTACCCTATCAACTCCTTTAATCATCTTAGACACCTCAATTAGATCAGCCCTTAATCTTCTATACTCAAGGAATATAAGACTAGTCTGTGTAACGAGTCCTCATAATATAACCTTTTTAGCCCCGGTTTCATTCTGGTGAATCTGTGCTGCACCCCCTCCAAGGCCGATATATCCTTTCCGAGGTGCTCCACTGCGAACAGGGTCGACGGTTGCCTTGTGCGGGATCTGTGCAAGGGTTTGGTTTGGGGATTGGCTACACTTGAGCTGGACCAAGAGCTGGGCCGAGAGGAGCTGGACTGAGAGGAGCTGGACTGAGAGGAGCTGGACTGAGAGGAGCTGGGCCGAGAGGAGTTGGACTGAGAGGAGTTGGACTGAGAGGAGTTGGACTGAGAGGAGCTGGACCGAGAGGAGCTGGGCTGAGAGGAGCTGGGCTGAGAGGAGCTGGACTGAGAGGAGCTGGACTGAGAGGAGTTGGACTGAGAGGAGCTGGGCCGAGAGGAGTTGGACTGAGAGGAGTTGGACTGAGAGGAGTTGGACCGAGAGGAGCTGGGCCGAGAGGAGCTGGACTGAGAGGAGCTGGGCCGAGAGGAACTGGGCCGAGAGGAGCTGGGCCGAGAGGAGCTGGACCGAGAGGAGCTGGACCGAGAGGAGCTGGGCCGAGAGGAGCTGGGCCGAGAGGAGCTGGACCGAGAGGAGCTGGACCGAGAGGAGCTGGACCGAGAGGAGCTGGGCCGAGAGGAGCTGGACTGAGAGGAGCTGGGCCGAGAGGAGCTGGACTGAGAGGAGCTGGGCCGAGAGGAGCTGGGCCGAGAGGAGCTGGACTGAGAGGAGCTGGACCGAGAGGAGCTGGGCTGAGAGCTGGACTGAGAGGAGCTGGGCTGAGAGGAGCTGGGCTGAGAGGAGCTGGACCGAGAGGAGCTGGGCTGAGAGGAGCTGGGCCGAGAGGAGCTGGGCCGAGAGGAGCTGGGCCGAGAGGAGTTGGGCCGAGAGGAGCTGGACTGAGAGGAGCTGGGCCGAGAGGAGCTAGACTGAGAGGAGCTGGGCCGAGAGGAGCTGGGCCGAGAGGAGCTGGGCCGAGAGGAGTTGGACTGAGGAGGAGCTGGGCTGAGAGGAGCTGGACTGAGAGGAGCTGGACTGAGAGGAGCTGGGCTGAGAGGAGCTGGACTGAGAGGAGCTGGGCCGAGAGGAGTTGGGCCGAGAGGAGCTGGACTGAGAGTCTGCCTGGACTGACCAGCGATGGACGGTTACGGCAACTGGGTCTGATGGGGCCTCTGACTGTGGGAAAATCATTGGTTAGGCTGTTAGCAGTACTGAGGGAGTGCTGCACTGTCAGAGGTGCCGTCTTGCGGATGAGACGTTAAACCGAGGCTCGGTCTGCTCTCTCAGGTGGACATAAAAGATTCCACAACATTACTCAAAGAAGAGCAGGGGAATTCTCCCCGGTGTCCTGGCCAATATTTCTCCCTTAACCGACAGTGACTCCACTTCAAAAAATACTTCATTGGCTGTAAAGCGCTTTGGGACGTCCTGAGGTCATGAAAGATGCGATAGAAATACCAATCCTTCCTTCCTTACTTCCTTCCTTCCTTCCTTCCTTTCTTTCTTTCTTTCTTTCTTTCTTTCTTTCTTTCTTTCTTTCTTCCTTCCTTTTCCTTCTTCTTTCTTTCTGTCCAGTTTTGATTTTTATGAGGAGCAATTAGAGAACTGGGGCCATTAGAACATAAGCGGTTAAGAGATCTAATAGCGTCGTTCAAAATTATGCAGGATTTCTATTAAGTTGATTAATTGTAGCCAGAGAATCACGTGCAACAGCTTCTCTTCCTGCTCCCGCATTGTTACCTCTAGTGTCCCCCAAGGATTTATCCTTGGCCCCCTCCGATTTCTCATCTTTATGCTGCCCCTTGGCAACATCATCCGAAAACACAGCGTCAGTTTCCACATGTACGCTGATGACACCCAGCTCTACCTCACTACCTCTTCTTACGACCCTTCCACTGTTGCCTCACAGCGCCAGAGACCCGGGTTCAAATCTGGCCTCGGGTGACTGTCTGTGTGGAGTTTGCACATTCTCCCCGTGTTTGCGTGGGTTTCCTCCGGGTGCTCCGGTTTCCTCCCACAGTCCAAAGATGTGCGGGTTAGGTTGATTGGCCATGATAAAAAAATTGACCCTTAGTGTTAGGGGGGAATAAATATGTGGGGTTACGGGGATAGGGCTTGGGTGGGATGGCTGTCAGTGTAGGGACCGGGTGCTAGGGTTTGGATGATCAGCCATGATCTCGTTGAATGGCAGAGCAGGCTCGAAGGGTCGAGTGGCCTACTCCTGCTCCTATCTTCTATGTCTCTAAATTATCAGACTGCTTGTCCGACATCCAGTTCTGGATGAGCAGGAATTTTCTCCAATTAAATATTGGGAAGACCGAAGCCATTGTTTTCGGTCCCCGCCACAAACTCCGTTCCCGAGCCACTGACTCCATCCCTCTCCCTAACATCTGTCTGAGGCTGAACCACACTGTTCGCAACCTCCGTAACATCGCCCGTCTCCGCCCTTGCCTCAGCTCATCTGCTGCTGAAACCCTCATCCATGCCTTTGTTACCTCTAGACTTGACTATTCCAACGCACTCCTGGCCGGCCTCCCACATTTTACCCTACGTAAACTTGAGGTCATCCAAAACTCGACTGCCCGTGTCCTAACTCGCACCAAGTCCCGTTCGCCCATCACCCCTGTGCTCACTGACCTACATTGGCTCCCGGTTAAGCAATGCCTCGATGTCAAAATTCTCATCCTTGCTTTCAAATCCCTCGCCCCTCCCTATCTCTGTAATCTCCTTCAGACCTACAACCCTTTGAGATATCTGCGCTCCTCTAATTCTGCCCTCGTGAGCATCCCTGATTTTCATTGCTCCACCATTGGTGGCCATGCCTTCTGTTGCCTTGGCCCTTAGCTCTGGAATTCCCTCCCTAAACCTCTCCACCTCTCGACCTCTCTCCTCCTTTAATGGAGCAAGTGGGAGGGATTCAAATTCCTGGGACATTGGAACCGGTTCTGGGGAAGGTGGGACCAGTACAAAACGGACGGTTTGCACCTGGGCAGGACTGGGACCGATGTCCTAGGGGCAGTGTTTGCTAGTGCTGTGGGGGAGGGTTTAAACTAAAATGGCAGGGGGTTGGGAACCTTTGCAGGGAGACAGAGGAAAGGGAAACAAGGATAGAAGCAAAAGACAGGAAGGAAAAAAGCAAAAGTGGCAGTCAGAGAAATCAAGGGTTTAAATCAAACATGGCCACAGTAAATAATAATTCTAAAAGGTCTAAGTGTTAAAAAAACAAGCCTGAAGGCATTGTGTCTTAATGCGAGGAGCATTCGTAATAAGGTGGATGAATTAGCTGCGCAAATAGATGTAAACGGATATGATATGATTGGGATTACGGAAACATGGCTCCAGGGTGACCAAGGCTGAAAACTCAACATCCAGGGGTATTCAATATTCAGGAAAGACAGGCAAAAAGGAAAAGGAGGTGGGGTAGCATTGCTGGTTAAAGAGGAGATTAACACAATTGTAAGGAAGGATATTAGCTCTGATGATGTGGAATCTATATGGTTAGAGCTGAGAAATACCAGGGGGCAGAAACCATTAGTGGGAGTTGTATACAGACCCCCAAACAGTAATGCGGAGGTTGGGGATGGCATTAAACGGGAAATTAGAGACGCGTGCAATAAGGGCACAGCAGTTATCATGGATGACTTTAATCTAAATATAGATTGAGCTAACCAAATTAGTAACAATACTGTGGAGGAGGAATTCCTGGAGTGTATACGGGATGGTTTCCTGGACCAATATATCGAGGAACCAACTAGAGATCAGGCCACCTTAGACTGGGTATTATGTAATGAGAAAGGAATAATTAGCAATCTTGTTGTGCGAGGCCCCTTGGGGCGGAGCGATCATAATATGATAGAATTCTTCATTAAGATGGAGAGTGAAGTGTTTGACTCAGAGACTAGGGTCCTGAATTTAAATAAAGGAAACTACGATGGTATGAGGCGCGAGTTGGGTAGGATTGATTGGGGAATGTTACTCAAAGGGTTGACGGTGGATAGGCAATGGCAAACATTTAAAGATCGCATGAATGAACGACAGAATTTGTTCATCCCTGTTTGGCATAAAAATAAAACAAAAAGGGTGACTCAATCATGGCTAACAAGGGAAATTAGGGATAGCATAAGATCCAAGGAGAGGACATATAAATTGGCCAGAAAAAGCAGCAAACCTGAGGATTGGGAGCAGTTTAGGATTCAGCAAAGGAGGACAAAGGGATTAATTAAGAGGGGGAAAATAGAGTATGAGAGTAAGCTTTCAGGCAACATAAAAACTGACTGTAAAAGCTTCTATAGATATGTGAAGAGAAAAAAATTGGTGAAGTCAAGCGTAGGTCCCTTGCAGTCAGAATCAGGGGAATTTATAATGGGGAACAAAGAAATGGCAGACCAATTAAATACATACTTTGGTTCTGTCTTCACAAAGGAGGACACAAATAACCTCTAGGGTCTAATGAGAAGGAGGAACTGAATGAAATCAGTATTTGTAGGGAAATGGTGTTAGGGAAATTGATGGGATTGAAGGCCGATAAATCCCCAGGGCCTGACAATCTACATCCTAGGGTACTTAAGGAAGTGGCCTAGAAATAGTAGATGTATTGCTGGTCATCTTCCAAAATTCTATAGACTCTGGAACAGTTCCCATGGATTGGAGAGTAGCTAATGTTACCCCAGTATTCAAAAAAGGTGGTAGAAGGAAAACGGGGAATTATAGACCGGTAAGCCTGACATTGGTAGTGGGGAAAATGCTAGAGTCCATTATAAAAGATGTAATAGCAGAGCAGTTGGAAAGCAGTGACAGGATTGGACAAAGTCAACATGGATTTACAAAAGGTAAATCGTGCTTGACTAATCTACTGGAATTTTTTGAGGATATAACTGGTAGAATAGATAAGGGAGAACCAGTGGATGTGGTGTATTTGGACTTTTAGAAGGCTTTCGATAAGGTCCCGCATAAGAGATTAGCATGTAAAGTTAAGGCACATGGGATTGGGGGCAAGGTACTGACTTGGATAGAGAACTGGTTGGCAGACAGGAAGCAAAGAGTTGGAATAAACAGGTCTTTTTCCGAGTGGCAGGCAGTGACTTGTGGGGTACCGCAGGGACCCCAGCTATTCACTAAGGAAGTGGTACTCGGTAAAATAATGGGACTCAAGGCGGATAAATCACCTGGAACTGATGGCTTACATCCTAGGGTCTTGAGGGAAGTGGCGGTAGGGATTGTGGATGCATTGGTAATAATTTTCCAAAACTCCCTGGATTCGGCAAAGGTCCCGGCAGACTGGAAAACTGCTAATGTAACACCCTTATTTAAAAAGGGCAGTAGACTGAAGGCTGGAAACTATAGACCGGTTAGCCTAACATCTGTGGTAGGTAAAATTTTGGAGTCCATTATTAAGGAGACAGTAACAGGACATTTGGATAATCATAATTTAATAGGACAAAGTCAGCATGGTTTTATGAAGGGGAAGTCATGTTTGACAAATTTGCTGGAGTTCTTTGAGGAAGTAACATATAGGGTGGATAAAGGGGAACCAGTGGACGTAGTGTATTTAGACTTCCAAAAGGCATTTGACAAGCTGCCACACAGAAGATTATTGCTTAAGATAAAAAATCACGGGATTGGGGGTAATATTCTGGCATGGATAGAGGATTGGCTATCTAACAGAAGGCAGAGAGTTGGGATAAATGGTTCATTCTCAGACTGGCAATCAGTAACTAGTGGTGTTCCGCAGGGGTCAGTGCTGGGTCCCCAACTCTTTACAATCTATATTAACGATTTGGAGGAGGGGACCGAGTGTAACATATCAAAGTTTGCAGATGATACTAAGATGGGAGGGAAAGTAGTGAGTGAGGAGGACATAAAAAACCTGCAAGGAGACATAGACAGGCTAAGTAAGTGGGCAGAGATTTGGCAGATGGAATACAATACTGGAAAGTGTGAGGTTGTGCACTTTGGCAGGAAAAATCGTAGAGCAAGTTATTATCTTAATGGCAAGAAACTGGAAAGTACTGAAGTACAAAGGGATCTGGGGGTCCTGGTGCACGAAACTCAAAAGGTTAGTATGCAGGTGCAGCAAGTGATTAAGAAGGCCAATGGAATGTTGGCTTTCATTGCTAGGGGGATAGAATATAAAAATAGGGGGGTATTGCTTCAGTTATACAAGGTATTGGTGAGACCGCACCTGGAATACTGCGTACAGTTTTGGTGTCCATACTTAAGAAAGGACATACTTGCTCTCGAGTCAGTACAAAGAAGGTTCACTCGGTTAATCCCGGGGATGAGGGGATGGACATATGAGGAGAGGTTGAGTAGATTGTGACTCTACTCATTGGAGTTCAGAAGAATGAGAGGCGAACTTATTGAAACATATAAGATTGTGAAGGGGTTGGATCGGGTGGATGCGGGGAAGATGTTCCCGATGATGGGTGAAACTAGAACTAGGGGGCATAGTCTTAGAATAAGGGGCTGCTCTTTCAAAACTGAGATGAGGAGGAACTACTTCACTCAGAGGGTGGTAGGTCCATGGAATATGCTGCCCCAAAAAGCTGTAGAAGCTACATCATTACATAAATTTAAAACAGAAATAGACAGTTTCCTAGAAGTAAAGGGAATTAAGGGTTATGGGGAGCGGGCAGGAATTTGGACATGAGTCTAGGTTCGGATCGGTCATGGCCCTGTGGGTAGCGGAGCGGGCCCAGGGGCCGTATAGCCTGATCCTGCTCCTATTTCGTGTGTCTAATTCTGTTAGATTCAGGAGATGGTTCTGTGATAGTGGATTGGCGGTTAGGATCAGATCAGCCATGATCTTATTGAATGGCGGAGCAGGCTCGAGGGGCCGATTGGCCTACTCCTGCTCCTATTTCTTATGTTCTTATGTTCTTATGTTAATATATATTAATGATCTAGACGAGGGAACTAGATGTAATATCTCCAACTTTGCAGATGACACAAAGCTGGGTGGGCATGTGTGCTGTGAGGAGGATGCCGAGAAACTCCAGTATGATTTGGACAGGTTGGGTGATTTGGCAGATGCAGTATAATGTGGATAAATGCGAGGTTATCCACTTTGGTGGCAAAAACAGGAAGGCAGATTATTATCTGAATGGCAATAGATTGGGAGAAGGGGAAGTGCAACGAGACCTGGGTGTCCTTGTGCACCAGTCGCTGAAGGTAAGCATGCAGGTGCAGCAGGCAGTTAAGAAGGCAAATAGTATGTCGGCCTTCGTAGCGAGAGGGTTTGAGTACAGGAACAAGGATGTCTTGCTGCAGTTGTACAGGGCCTTGGTGAGACCACACCTTGAGTATTGTGTGCAGTTTTAGTCGCCTTATCTGAGGAAGGATGTTCTTGCCATGGAGGGAGTGCAGCGAAGATTCACCAGACTGGTACCTGGGATGGCAGGAATGACGTATGAGGAGAGATTGGGTCGATTGGGCTTATACTCGCTAGAGTTTAGAAGAATGAGAGTGGATCTCAGTGAAACTTATAAAATTCTAACAGGACTAGACAGACTAGATGCAGGAAGGATGTTCCCGATGACGGGGAGTCCAGAACCAGGGGTCACAGTGTAAGGATAAGGGGTAAGCCATTTAGGACTGAGATGAGGAGGAATTTCTTCACCCAGAGAGTGGTGAACCTGTGGAATTCTTTACCACAGAAGGCAGTTGAGGCCAATTCATTAAATATATTCAAGAAGGAGTTGGATATATTTCTTAAGGCTAAAGGGATCAAGGGGTATGGGGAGAAAGCAGGGACAGGGTACTGAATTTGGATGATCAGCCATGATCGCATTGAATGGCGGAGCAGGCTCGAGGGGCCGAATGGCCTACTCCTGCTCCTATCTTCTATGTTTCTATGTTTCTACGTGTAACCGGCGGCCGATTGACTACTACATGTTTTCCACCACCGCCGCACGTTAAAACCTATCCTTGAAATTAAAACGTTTCCCCTGCGATTCGAAGAACTGCACTGTTGCTTCCGTTTCCTCCAGGCCCCAGAGCACCACTGTGCTGTGTGCAGGCAGGTGTACACCACACGCCAGGGCGAACAACGCTCCCAAACTTGGCGGGAGCATTGCGTGTGAGCTTGCAGCCTCCCGGGGCTCCAGATAAACAGACGGCTTCACACACATTGTGACGATAAGCATTGTGAAACCGGCCTGTCTGTCTGAGGCGCCAGGAAATTGCAACCTTGCACACAAAGTTCCTTCCATATTTGACAGAATCATCCAGCCTGGGGCATTGCTGTTTGTGGGAGCTTGCTGTGCGCAAATTGGCTGCCGCGTTTCCTACATTACAACCGTGTCGGCACTTCAAAAAAGTACGTCATTGGCTGTAAAGAGCTTTGGGACGTCCTGAGGTCATGAAAGGCGCTACAGAAAAGCAAGTCTTTCTTTTTTTTCTTTCATTGTGTAAAGGTGTTGAGAGATAAAATATGGGCCAGGACACCGGGGAGAACGCCCCCACACTTCTTTGAAATACCTGTAGTGCCATGGGATCTTTTACATCCACCTGAGAGAGCAGATGGGGGCCTCGGTTTAACGTCTCATCCGAAAGACGGCACCTCCGACAGTGCGGCACTCCCTCAGCACTGCACTGGGAGCGTCAGCCTAGATTTTTGTGCTCAAGTCTCTGGAGTTGGACTTGAACCCACGACCTTCTGACTCGGAGGCGAGGGGGGGAAAACAGAAAATGCTGGAAATGCTCAGCATCTGTGGAGAGGGAAGCAGAGTCGTGCACCTTTTGTCAGAACTGGAAGAAGTTAGAAATTTAACGGTTTATAAGCAAGTGCAGAGGCAGGGAGAAAAGAACGAAAGGGAAGGTCTGTGATAGGCTGGACGGCGGGAGTGGTGCAAGGCAAAAGTGGTTGTCAATGGGACAAGTAAAGAAACAAAAGATGGATCTAGAGGAGGTGTAAGTGGCAACAGCTGAATCATTACCAGCACCTGCTGTCTGAGAAAATGGGAGCGATGGTTATGATCTGAAATTGTTGAACTCGATGTTGAGTCCGGAAGTTGTAAAGTACCGAATCGAAAGATGAGGTGCTGTTCCTCGAGCTTCCGTTGAGCTTCGTTGGAACAGTGTAGGAGGCCGCGGACAGAGAGGCCAGAGTGGGAGTGGGAAGGAGCATTAAAGTGGCAGGTGACCGGAAGCTCGGGGTCACGCTTGCGGACTGAACGGAGGCGTTCCGCAAAGTGTCTAATTGCTACGTCCAATTGTTGAGATCAGCGAACTTAGCACAGGCCAGCGAGTAAACCTGGGACTACCCTGGTCGATCTGGTGCACTTCTTTCCCGATGTGTATCATTGAATCTCACAGCACAGAAGGAGGCCATTCGGCCCATTGTGCCTGTGCCGGCTCTTTGAAAGAGCTGTCCAAATAGTCCCCACTCCCCCCCTGCTCTTTCCCCATAGCCCTGCAAATTTCTCCTTTTCAAGTATTTATCCAATTCCCTTTTTCTTTTGGAAGTTACTATTGAATCTGCTTCTGAAGGGTTAATTACTAGTCCTCGCCCTTTTCGGGCTACCCCAGATCAGGCGTATTCTCCAGACATTCACCTTCAATTAAAGTTAGAGATAGCCGAATTCTATAAGACGCTTAATTGGGTCTAGAGGTCCAGGCTATCTCTCCCTAAAGGAAAGGAACGACTTGAAGATGTTACATCCTCCAGATAGCACTTTTAATAAGTTTAAGCACGGTGGCATAGTGGTTAGCACTGTTGCCTCACAGCGCCAGGAACCCGGGTTCGAATCTGGCCTCGGGTGACTGTCTGTGTGGAGTTTGCACATTCTCCCCGTGTTTGCGTGGGTTTCCTCCGGGTGCTCCGGTTTCCTCCCACAGTCCAAAGATGTGCGGGTTAGGTTGATTGGCTATGATAAATTGACTCTTAGTGTTAGGGGGATTAAATACATGGGGTTACGGGGATAGAGTGGGATATGTGTTGGTGTAGGGGTTACGGGGATCGGGTGGGATATGTGTCGGTGCAGGCTCGATGGGCCGAATGGCCTCTATCTGCACTGTGGGGTTTCTGTGATTCTGTGACTGTAATCTTCCAGATATTATGAGGGTCCAGGAAACTCCCCCAGAACTCTGCAACTCCTCACCAAAGAGTGTACAGAGATTGAGTTTGCGAGTTTGATACAGAAATACTCTGTGAGACAATTCTAAAAATATACAGATTTATTAAAGAACCGACATGTAGTTAACAGCTGGTGATTCAATCGCAACTTTAACAGTTCAAAATACAAATAGCTTACATTTCTTATTCTCAGAGATCCTTATTCTCAAATCTTAACTTTGTTACATTTTTACATTTCTTATTATTTCTAATCCAGGATATCCACCAAAATCAAATAAAAGCACCTTTTTGATCCCCGAGACTCAAAGAGTTAAAAACTTACAGAGCCTGCCTCTGAAGTTGAGAATCGCTTGCCCCTTCCAGTGACTTCTGACTTTCTATCTGAAAGTTCCATATTTTGTACCCTTTTTGCAGTGGTATATCCTTTGAAGTTTTCTGCTGATGTAAGTTAATTATCTCTAGTCATTCTTTCCATTGACTTCTTTCTAATCTTTCTGTCAGTTCAGCTGTTAACTTGCAGAATCCTGTCTCCTCTTTTAGGCATTCGAAGCTTATCATAAAAACAATATGACAGCTGTATCTATTTGATGCCATTTTTATCAAAGTCTCCTGTTTGTATCTTTTCACATTTAGAAGACCTTAACTGGTTGTATTACAGACTCCTGTCTCCGTGGTGTTCCAAGTTCAACACATAAACACTGTGATTGCTTGATGCACCTATTGGTGTAATATTTACAAAGTCTTCTGTTTGTACCTTTTACAATATGTAAATCAAAAACACTTCAACCGAGTACTTGATTGTTTCCCTAGCCATCTCAATTGGTTGGAAGCAGACTTCTGTCTCCTTGTTCTAAGTTTAACATAAAACTATTTTACGGCAGGTATTTCTTTTACTTGATGTCATTTTTTCAAAGGCACATGTTTTTTAAATTTATGTGATGCTTTCTGAAGTGTTGGTTTATAACACTTAACTTGGGCATTGCTATTGTGTTTCTTCCAATGTTCAGACATAGAGGAACCTCCAACCTGCTGTTTCAGCAGGGCTATTGTCTTAGTATCAATCAACCAATTCCCATTTCAAAAGCTTGTATGGTGTTTACAACTTTTGTGTCAACAAACCATCTTATCTCAGAAGCTTGTATTCACAGCTTGTGTCGTTGAGGCTTTTTAGATTTTTAAACCCAGTTTATCATGTTTTAATAAAGTCAGAAATTCCGTTCATAGGATGGTGTATCTTTCTGAAAAAAGGCTATTCCTTTAAACTTCCACCACCCTTTCAGGCAGCGCATTCCAGATCATCACAACTCACTGCGTGAAAAATGAAATCTGCTCATCTCGACCCCTTGGCTTTTTTTACCAACTATTTAAAATCTGTTGATTGATTTATTCTGGACCTGGGTCCTAATTACTTGTCTACCTCTGTCTGCGCAGACTCAGCCTCGATCTGTTAGGTATCGACAGCGATGGGGAAGGCGACAGAGAGGATGAAGGCCAGTCGGATCCGTTAGCGGACCAGTCAGTGTACTTGTTTCCAGAAACCCTCACGGCCGCCACAGCCAGTACGGAGAATGATACACGGGAAACCGGAGGTCAGGGGAAGACCGGCTCGAGCGTGACCGAGGACAAGATGACCGAGCAGGTAACTTGCTGGGGTTCCATTTGGGCTGTGATAGAACCGGTCATGGAACCTGACTGACGGGTAACATCCAAAGATTATGTTGTAGCTCATTGCTACTGATCTTCTGTTAAGGGCCAGAATACTAATCAACAGGGTGGATTTTCCTATTATTGCTCTTGCATGTAAACAACAACAATTTAAACATAGAAACATAGAAGATAGGAGCAGGAGTAGGCCATTCGGCCCCTCGAGCCTGTTCCGCCATTTAATGAGATCATGGCTGATCATCCAAATTCAGTACCCTGTCCCTGCCTTCTCCCCATATCCCTTGATCCCTTTAGCCTTAAGAAATATATCTAACTCCTTCTTGAATATATTTAATGAATTGGCCTCAACTGCCTTCTGTGGTAGAGAATTCCACAGGTTCACCACTCTGGGTGAAGAAATTCCTCCTCATCTCTGTCCTAAATGGCTTACCCCTTATCCTTAGACTGTGACCCCTGGTTCTGGACTCCCCGCCATCGGGAACATCCTTCCTGCATCTAGTCTGTCTAGTCCTGTTAGAATTGTATAAGTTTCAATGAGATCCCTTCTCATTCTTCTAAACTCCAGCGAGTATAAGCCCAATCGACCCAATCTCTCCTCATACGTCATTCCTGCCATCCCAGGTATCAGTCTGATGAATCTTCGCTGCACTCCTTCCATGGCAAGAACATCCTTCCTCAGATAATATACAGCATTTATACAGTACCTTTAACGTAGTAAAACATCCCAAGGCGCTTCAGACAAGAACCTTATCCGATCAAATTTGACACCGAGCCACATAAGGCGATATTAGGACAAGTGATCAAAAGCTTGGTCAAAGAGGTAGGTTTTGAGGAGTGTCTTAAAGGAGGAGAGAGAGGCGGAGAGGCGGAAAGGTTTAGGGAGGGACTTCCCGAGCTTTGGGCCTCGGCAGCTGAAGGCGCGGCCGCCAATGGTGGAAGATGCACAAGAGGCCAGAATTGGAGGAGCGCAGAGATCTCGGAGGGTTGTAGGGCTGGAGGATGTTACAGAGATAGGGAGAGTGGTGAGGCCATGGAGGGATTTGAACACGAGGATGAGAACTTTAAATTCGAGGCGTTGCAATCCTCCCAGTCCAATTTTCCTCCGGGTGGTGACACTTTCCGCGCAAGCACAATAAGAGGAAGATTTGCCGCAATATCTTGCTTGAGAGCCGCTCTGAAGAGACCTGCAACATGCTGCATGATGGGGTGATGGGACAAAGATCTTCGTCCCACCACATGGCCAGCTCCTGATTCCAACCATCCCACTGTGGATGGTTGCCAAGTAGAAACTAGGCAGAGGAAAGAAAAGCTAATGGCCCAATAGTACTACTAAGTAGGTGTATTTTAATAAGGTCCTTTCACTCAGTATATTGAGCTGGGATAACCCCATCGAGGAACATAGGGACAGGAGGAAGCCATTCAGCCCCTCGTTACTGCTCCACCATTCAATAGATCATGGCTGATCTAATATACCTGCCCATAACACTCCCATACCTTCCTTTGAGAAGGAGAGGGAACAGTACTAAATTGAGCTGTAGGTTTCTCTAGAAGAATGGATCAAATCACCTTGCTTATCCATGTTTATGTTGTGCCTTGTGATTTATTTATTGTATTGGAAGGAAAGGAGTCTCTCTATTATTATTCCCACTCTCCCTGTGCCTGCACCTACTGCAGTCAGGGCCCTCAGTCAATGCCACTTGGAACCATTCTCTAGAGCTGGCAGGGCGATAGACTTGTACTAGGCTGTGGTTTCGTCAATATTCTCACTGCTGATCACTGTCCAGTAGTAACCCCTGCTGGAAAATGAGTGTGATTCAATGCCCTGTAAGGACGGGACCGGGTCCAGCCGCAATGCCCCATGTGGTGGAATAGCCTACAACATCACTGTCAAGGCACTGCCCCCAGTGAGATCCTCCAATTCCGGCCTCTTGTCCATCCCCGATTTCCATCACTCCGCCATTGGCGGCCGTGCCTTCAGCTGCCTGGGCCCTAAGCTCTGGAATTCCCTCCCTCAACCTCTCCGCCTCTCTCTCTCCTCCTTTAAGATTCTCCTGAAAACCCACCTCTTTGACCAAGCTTTTGGGTCACCTGTCCCTAATATCTCCTTATGTGTCTCGGTGTCGGTTTTTTGTATCTGATTAACGCTCCTGTGAAGAGCCCCGGGCCGTTTCATTGCCTCGAAGGCGCTATATAAATGCAAGTTGTTGTTATTTTCTGATTCATGCGATTGACAACGGCAAACGTCAAGGAGTCTTTCTGAGCACTAGAGGGAGCTAGCACTAATTTCAGGGCAGCAGAGCTGGCATCGCCTCTTGGGCCCAGACACGGCTCGGCTCGGCTCGACGCCAGACCTTCTGGCCGGGAGATGTTGAGAGGCAGACGGGCGCTAGCTGTGCGTTTTATAACTCGCTTTTGTTTTTACATGTTTGAGGTTGTAAAAAGGCGTGGGGGGTGGGGGGGGGAAAGGGAGGGGAGTTGCTTCGAAACGTTCCGGCCCTTCTGCGGAATCGTTAACGTGCGCGCGCGGCTCCTGGAATCCGCAGACTTTACGGAGCATCCGGGGGAAGGAGGGAGGGAGAGGGGGGAGCGCGTCCAGAGCGAGTGCAGACTCACCGGCAGTAGAAACGGGGGAGGGAGGGAGGGGGAGGGGAGAGGCCCAGTTACGGGGATTTCCTGCTGGGAGGAGGGGCAGGATGGGCGGTAGATGCCCCCCTCCCCCCACAAACCACGCCCCCCTCCCCCCGCCACCCAACCCCACCTTGGCAGCCCGATGCCAACAATAGAGGGGGGGAGGGAGGGAATCTGTTGGGAATGACAGCTCATAAATTGCTCACCTCAGCCATTTCCTGACTGATTGTTCGGCAAAATAACCTGAGTCCAGACTGTATCTCTACCCCAGAGGGCGGTGGAGGCTCAGTCGTTGAGTATGTTCAAGACAGGGATCGATAGATTTTTGGACTCTAGGGGAATCAAGGGATATGGGGATAGGGCGGGAAAGTGGAGCTGAGGTCGAAGATCAGCCATGATCTTATTGAATGGGGGAGCAGGCTCGAGGGGCCGAATGGCCGACTCCCGCTCCTAATTCTTATGTTCTTATGACAGACACAGTTAAGATTAGGAGTTTGTTGGATGGGGAGTGACAGACGAGCACACCTTGTACCAGTCCACAGCAAGTAGGGTAGAGCCCTCTCACCCTGTGTCACTCCTGTACCCTGCATTGTCCCATCGCCCTGCATTGTCCCATCGCCCTGCATTGCCCCATCACCCTGCACTGTCCCATCGCCCTGCACTGCCCCATCGCCCTGCACTGCCCCATCGCCCTGCATTGCCCCATCGCCCTGCACTGTCCCATCGCCCTGCATTGTCCCATCGCCCTGCATTGTCCCATCGCCCTGCATTGCCCCATCGCCCTGCATTGCCCCATCGTCCTGCACTGCCCCATCGCCCTGCACTGCCCCATCGCCCTGCACTGTCCCATCGCCCTGCACTGTCCCATCGCCCTGCACTGTCCCATCGCCCTGCACTGCCCCATCGCCCTGCACTGTCCCATCGCCCTGCATTGCCCCATCGCCCTGCAGTGTCCCATCGCCCTGCAATGTCCCATCACCCTGCATTGTCCCATCGCCCTGCACTGCCCCATCGCCCTGCACTGCCCCATCGCCCTGCACTGCCCCATCGCCCTGCATTGTCCCATCGCCCTGCATTGCCCCATCGCCCTGCACTGCCCCATCGCCCTGCACTGTCCCATCGCCCTGCACTGCCCCATCGCCCTGCATTGCCCCATCGCCCTGCATTGCCCCATCGCCCTGCATTGCCCCATCGCCCTGCACTGTCCCATCGCCCTGCATTGCCCCATCGCCCTGCATTGCCCCATCGCCCTGCATTGCCCCATCGCCCTGCACTGCCCCATCGCCCTGCACTGCCCCATCGCCCTGCACTGCCCCATCGCCCTGCATTGCCCCATCGCCCTGCATTGCCCCATCGCCCTGCACTGTCCCATCGCCCTGCATTGCCCCATCGCCCTGCATTGCCCCATCGCCCTGCACTGCCCCATCGCCCTGCATTGCCCCATCGCCCTGCATTGCCCCATCGCCCTGCATTGTCCCATCGCCCTGCATTGCCCCATCGCCCTGCACTGTCCCATCGCCCTGCATTGCCCCATCGCCCTGCATTGCCCCATCGCCTTGAATTGTTCCATCGCCCTGCATTGCCCCATCGCCCTGCATTGCCCCATCGCCCTGCATTGCCCCATCGCCCTGCATTGCCCCATCACCCTGCAATGTCCCATCGCCCTGCACTGCCCCATCGCCCTGCATTGCCGCATCGCCCTGCATTGCCCCATCGCCCTGCACTGTCCCATCGCCCTGCACTGTCCCATCGCCCTGCATTGCCCCATCGCCCTGCAATGTCCCATCGCCCTGCATTGCCCCATCGCCCTGCATTGCCCCATCGCCCTGCATTGCCCCATCGCCCTGCACTGTCCCATCGCCCTGCACTGTCCCATCGCCCTGCACTGCCCCATCGCCCTGCACTGTCCCATCACCCTGCACTGCCCCATCACCCTGCACTGTCCCATCGCCCTGCAATGTCCCATCGCCCTGCACTGTCCCATCGCCCTGCATTGCCCCATCGCCCTGCACTGTCCCATCGCCCTGCAATGTCCCATCACCCTGCACTGCCCCATCGCCCTGCACTGCCCCATCGCCCTGCACTGCCCCATCACCCTGCACTGTCCCATCGCCCTGCAATGTCCCATCACCCTGCATTGCCCCATCGCCCTGCACTGTCCCATCACCCTGCACTGTCCCATCGCCCTGCAATGTCCCATCACCCTGCACTGCCCCATCGCCCTGCATTGCCCCATCGCCCTGCATTGCCCCATCGCCCTGCATTGCCCCATCATCCTGTACTGTCCCTTCATTCTTTGTAGAAAATGAAGGCCCAGGTTCAACTCCTGGCCTGTGCTGCGTTCTTTGATCTCAGTTGGCTGATCCTGAGGGGTACTTGAGATTTGCAACAGGCCACTGTTTCTCTGAGAGGTTCCCCTCCTAAGAGTTGCCCAGTGACCCTCACCGCTGAAAGTTGCGTGTGTATGGTCATTGAGTGAGGACAGAGTTAGGGCTCGAATCTGGGACCTCTGTATTGAACGCTCTGCCAACACTCACTGTCACATATGTAGAATGGCTGCTTGGATGGGAGTCCAAGGCAGGGGTCTAGTGGGGTTCATGGAACCTTACCCCTGTAATCTCGCCTTGCACCCTCTGTAAACTTCAGCTCATCTAAAACTCTGCTGCCCGTATCCTAACTCGCACCAAGTCCCGTTCACCCATCACCCCCAGTGCTCGCTGACCTACAATGCCTGGTCAATGCCTTGTTTTAAAAAATTCTCATCCTTGTTTTCAAATCCCTCCATGGCCTTGCTCCCTCCCTATCACTCTAATCTCCTCCAGTCCGACAACCCTTTGAGATCTCTACGCTCCTCCAATTCTGGCCTCTTACGTACCATTGATTTTCATCACTCCACCATTGGCGGCCGTGCCTTCAGCTGCCTGGGCCCCGAGCTCTGGAATTCCCTCCCTAAACCTCTCCGCCTCTCTATCTCTCTCTCCTACTTTAAAACGCTCCTTAAAACCTCCCTCTTTGACTAAGCTTTGGGTCACCTGCCCTAATATCTGCTTATGTGACTCGGTGTCAAATTTTGTTTGATAATCGCTCCTGTGAAGTGCCCTGGGATAAACATAGAAACATAGAAGATAGGAGCAGGAGCAGGCCATTCGGTCCCTCGAGCCTGCTCCGCCATTCAATGAGATCATGGCTGATCATCCAAATTCAGTACCCTGTCCCTGCCTTCTCCCCATATCCCTTGATCCCTTTAGCCCTAAGAAATATATCTAACTCCTTCTTGAATATATTTAATGAATTGGCCTCCACTGCCTTCTGTGGTAGAGAATTCCACAGGTTCACCACTCTCTGGGTGAAGAAATTCCTCCTCATCTCTGTCCTAAATGGCCTACCCCTTATCCTTAGACTGTGACCCCTGGTTCTGGACTCCCCGACCATCGGGAACATCCTTCCTGCATCTAGTCTGTCCAGTCCTGTTAGAATTTTATAAGTTTCAATGAGATGCTAAAGGCGATATATAAACGCAAGTTATTATTGTTGTAAGCATCTTCAGTAGAGGGAAGAAATGAGAAACTGTCTAACAGGAATGGATCAGTAAACATATTTAATTCCATGCATCTATTTTATATTAAAGATAATTTCACACAGGTCTAAGTGTACGATGGCTGTAGTCTAGATCTGTCTCCCACATCTGTTGTCAATCTTATGCTCAAATTGCACTTCAATGTGTCTGTTTCCAGCTGACTCTGGCCTACTGAAGTGCAAAGTGACATGAAGCTTGCAGCAATTTGTTCCATTATTAAAGAGCACATTGTTCTAAATAAACACAAGGGTAAACCCCTCGGTCAGCACTAAAACTCTCTCAAAAAAAAAACCAACGAAGTGCGGCTCCTTTCACTCCAGGTGTAGGCCGTGGCCTTGGAACTCGGCCTGTGTGCAGTGTCAGGCTATTGGAGCAAGGCCTGGCTGCCCTTCGGCGAGTAGTTGCTGCTGCAAGGCCCTCTGGGCCTCCGTTCACGGGCTAGTCTGGCCGGCCTCCCACCTTCCAACCTCCGTAAACTTCAGCTCAACTAAAACTCTGTTGCCCCCGTGTCCCGAACTCGCACCAAGTCCCGTTCGCCCATCACCCCCTGTGCTCGCTGACCTACATTGGCTCCCAGTCCAGCAATACCTTTAGGGAAAAATTGAGTCGCGCCCCCTTTGGGGCACTAACTTTGCCGGGGCGCTACTTTTAGCACCCCGAAAAGATTAGCGCCCCCGCGGCCGAAATTGAGTGGTAGCGCCCCAAGAGGGAAGCAGGGCGCTACTTGAAGCGCCCCACCTACCTCTTGGGGCGCTGTGAGGGAATATCACGGCGCGCTGCGGCACGTCGCGCCGCGGTACTTCAGGCCTTCTTCCCCTTCTTAAAGGGAAGGGGCCTAGCGCAGCGCAACCCGGGGTCCAGCTGGGCCACCAGGGATCGGGAGTGCCGGCAAAGGAGCCCGGCACTCAAGAGAAGTGCCGGGCTCACGGACCGCAGCTGGCACTCCACGGGGGGCTGGTCAGGAGGCCGGGGACGGCAACGGGGGCAGGTTTTGGCAGGCGGCTAGCAACAAAAATGGCCGCCCGGGACCTCGCCTTTAATTAGCGCCGCCCCGGCCGCAGATAGGCCCCCCCTGACCCCGTAGCATCCGGCGGTAAGTCAGGGGGCGCTACTGAAGATTGCGGCTGGGGTGCGAGCGGGGCGCTGCACACGGCGATGACATCATCGCCGGCGGCGCATCACCGCGGGGCGCTAATGGTTACCGCCGCCGCTAACCACCCGCTGAATTTCGCGGGAGGCGTTGGCGACGCCACACCCGGGCGCTACTTGCTTTGCACCCCGTTAGCGCCCTCTTAGGGTGCTAACAGGAGGCGCAAAGCAACCAAACTTTTCCCCCCTCGATTTTAAAATTCTCATCCTTGTTTTCAAATCCCTCCATGTCCTCGGCCCCCTCCCGAACTCTGTAGCGTCCTCTAGCCCTACAACCCTCCGACATATCTGCTCCTCCAATTTTGGCCTCTTCTGCAGCTCGATGTCCATCGCTCCACCATTGGTGGCCGTGCCTTCAGATGCCTCGGCCCTAAGCTCTGGAATTCCCTCCCAAAACCTCTCCGCCTCTCTAGCGCTCTCTCCTTAAAACCTACCACTTTGACCAAGCTTTTGGTCACCTGTCCTAATATCTCTTTATGTGGCTCGGTGACAAATCGCCCCTGTGAAGAAGCGCTTTGGGACATTTTACTACGTTAAAGGGCTATATAAATGCAAGCTGTTGTTGTTGTAGGGATATTCCCTCTCCTCTTGCTCTCCAGTGAAGTAGACTTTTTAAAATTCATTCTTGGGATGTGGGCATCACTGGCAAGGCCGGCATTTATTGCCCATCCTGATTGCCCCCCGAGAAGATGTTGGGGGGGGGGGTGGTGGGGGGTCTTTCTCTCGAACCGCTGCAGTCCGTGCGGTGAAGGCGGTCCCGCAATGGCGTTTGAGTGCCTTCACCACACAGACTGCGGCGGTTCGAGATGAAGGCCCACCACCACCTTCGGGAGGGTAGCTAGGGACAGGCAATAAACGTCGGTTTTGCCAGCGAACCCTGCATCCCGAGAATGAATTAAAAATAGTAGGGAATTCTAGGAAAGAAAAAAGAAAGACTTGCATTTCTATAGCGCTTTTCACGACATTAGGAGGTCCCAAAGCACTTTACAGCCAATGAAGTACTTTTTGAAGTGAAGTCACTGTTGTAATGTAGGAAATGTGGCAGCCAATTTGCGCACAGCAAGCTCCCACAAACAGCAATGTGATAATGACCGGATAATCTGTTTTTGTAATGTTGATCGAGGGTGAATACATGGATGGGTGAAGACAGCTCCATATCTATTTATTTTATTTTACCTCATTGAAACATTTTAGTGATGTTGGTTGAGGGATAAATATTGGCCAGGACACCGGGGAGAACTCCTCCTGCTCTTCTTTGAAATAGTGGCCATGGGATCTTTTACGTCCACCTGAGAGAGCAGACGGGGCCTCGGTTTAACGTCTCATCCGAAAGACGGCACCTCCGACAGTGCGGCACTCCCTCAGCACTGCACTGGGAGTGCCAGCCTAGATTTTTGTGTTCAGGTCTCTGGAGTGGGGACTCGAACCTAATGATGACGAAGGAATATAGGTCCAGGTGTGAGCAGGTGGGGAAATCGAGGGACTTTGAGAGCAGTGATGTCTGAGAGTGAATCCCAGTCAGTTGGTTACTGATGCTCTTGCTTGTTGCCACCAGGAGACAAAGAGTCCGAAGATGCGGCCACGATTGCAGGCGAGCTATTCGTATTCCTCCAAGGCGGCTCAGATCCGCTCTTCCCGGAGTCTGGCTGCATCCCAATCCAGAGAAGCAGGTGAGTGAAGCTGTGAGGAGGACACAAAGAGCCTGCAAAGGGATATACAGGAAACTCTCGATTTACCGGCACCCAAACAACCGGCAAAATTCAGGAGTCGGCTCAGTTAAGTTTTTCTTCATATTAGTGGCCGTTCCTGGGATCTGTGGCTGTGTAATCGGGGGTTTCTGCACTTGTTGCTAAGCAACAGGGACGCTTGGTCTGTGGCCAGGGTTGCTGCAGCTGTTGCTAAGCAACAGGGAAGCCTGGATCTGTTGCTGCGTACGGAGCTCTCGTACCTTTTAACTATAACTCTCTGTAATCCGGACTTTTTGATAAACCGGCAGCACGCCGGTTCCATCGGTGACGGATAAAAAAGAGTTTCCTGTAGACAGGTTAAGTGAGTGGGCAAGAAGGAAATGTGAGGTTGTTCACTTTGGTAGGAAGAATAGGAAAACAGAATCTTTTTTAAATGGTGAGAAACTTTCAAATGTTGGTGTTCGGAGAGATTTAGGTGTCCTCGTGCAAGAAACACAGAGGGCTCGAATTTCATCGGGCCGTTGAGGTGGGCTTGGAGGCGCGTGGGGGGTTAAAATCCCGAAATCAGGGGTCCCAACCCCATCCCGCCCCCAACCCGCCTCCATGCCCGTTTCCCAGGAGGTGGGTACCCGACCTGTGCTGGGAGCCGCCTCCCCGAGGCGGGAAGGGGATTAGTGCCAATTAACTGCCTGTTAACAGGTAGTTAACAGGCAGTTTTTAGCCTAATCCCTATTTTTATCGCTGAAGTGTGGGCTTCCCGACGGCTCCAAACCATGCCAAGTTAGTGAGGCGGACCGTCGGGCTGAAAGGCTTGGAGGGTTCGAGATGTCCAGTGTTCAGGTGAGTGATGGGTGCATGAGTGCAGAGGTAAGTGTGTTTGGTGTGTAAAATGTTTAAATAAGTTTTACTTACCTTTACTTAATAATGCAGTCTTCCTTCCTTCAGGTCTCGGGAGTCCCTCATCTCACTGGCACAGAAAGCAGAATGGCCGCGAGCTGTCAAAATCTGCAGCCTCTGCTTTCTGTTCTGGAGAGATCTCTAAATCAGCCTGAGAGGAAGGAATTAACTTAGAGTACAGATTGTCAGTGTTTGACAGCTTCAAACAGCTGTCAAACGCTGATATTTCATCTGTCAAAAGCTCTTGACAGATGAAATATCAATCTGTGACGTCACCTGTTGCCGGGTGGCCCTTAATTGGCCTGCTGAGCCCGCTGGGCGGGGTCAACAAGGTCAATCAAGGGAAAATCGCGTGGGTTGGCCACAACTTGATGGAGGCGGGACTACAACCCAAAAAGTGGGAGTCCCGCCTCCTACACGCCTCCATTGATAAAATCCAGCCCAGAGAGTTAGCATGCAAGTACAGCAAGCAATTAGGAAGGCAAATGGCATGTTAGCCTTTACTGCAAGGGGTTTGGAGCACAAGAGTGAGGAAGTCTTACTGTAATTGTACAGGGCTTTGGTAAGACCACACCTGGAGTACTGTGTAGAGTTTTGGTCTCCTTACCTAAGGAAGGATATACTTGCCTTGGAGTCGGTGCAACGAATGTTCACTAGATTGATTCCTGGGATGAGAGGGTTCACCTATGAGGAGAGATTGAATAGAATGGCCCTATATTCCCTAGAGTTTAGAAGAATTAGAGGTGATCTCATTGAAACAGAAGATTTTCAGAGGGCTTGACAGGGTAGATGCTGAGAGGTTGTTTCCCCTGGCTGGAGAGTCTAGAACTAGGGGGCACAGTCTCAGGATAAGGGGTCGTCCATTTAAGACTGAGATGAGGAGGAATTTCTTCACTCAGAGGGTTGTGAATCTTTGGAATTCTCTACCCCAGAGGGCTGTGGATGCTGAGTCGTTGAGTATATCCATGGCTGAGATCGATAGATTTTTGGACTTTAGGGGATATGGGGATTGGGGAGGAGAAAGTGGAGTTGAGGTAGAAGATCAGCCATGATCTTATTGAATAGCGGAGCAGGCTCGAAGGGCCGTATGGCCGACTCCTGCTTCTAATTCTTATGTTCTCATGTTCAACAGGGCCCACAACTCCATGTCTAAGAGCCTCCTCCACACTCCCCATACCTCAGTTGGTGAATCCACCACTTGGCTTAGCCGTCGAATGATCCCAGGTGTTGTCCTACAGACCGGGAGGAGTCAGCTGACCTCACAACAGGCAGCAGTAGGCCTCCAAGAATTGGCCTCAGTACCCATGGCTACAAAGGGACACAAAACCAGCCCACGGCTCCTCCCCCCCCCCCCACCACCCCCTCTTGGTGGCTGCCCAATGACCCTGACTGGAAAGTGGATGAGGGGCAAGGGCAGGATTGGAGATAGCTGTGAAGCCCGCTTTGAGCAAATAGGCCACTGGCATAAACAGAATGGCCACTTGGGTGAGGTACCAGAGCATGGCTGGATGCTGTGGAGCTGAAACCCAGCCAGAGACAGCGCCTTCAGGAGAGGAAAGGGGGAAATTGGGAGCAATATATTTGTCTCCTCTGCCTTCACAGTGAGGGAAATCTGGGGCATCGATTTCCCCAGTGCCAGATTAACTAGTGAGGTCCTCACTCGGTGGGACAGGGCCCTCCCTCTGGGACAGGGCCCTCGCTCTGGGACAGGGCCCTCGCTCTGGGACAGGGCCCACGCCCTGGGACAGGGCCCACGCCCTGGGACAGGGCCCACACCCTGGGACAGGGCCCACACCCTGGGTCAGGGCCCACACCCTGGGACAGGGCCCTCACCCTGGGACAGGGCCCTCACCCTGGGACTGGGCCCTCACCCTGGGACTGGGCCCTCACCCTGGGACAGGGCCCACACCCTGGGACAGGGCCCTCACCCTGGGACAGGCCCCTCACCCTGGGACTGGGCCCTCACCCTGGGACAGGGCCCTCACCCTGGGACAGGGCCCACACCCTGGGACAGGGCCCACACCCTGGGACAGGGACCACACCCTGGGACAGGGCCCACACTCTGGGACAGGGCCCACACCCTGGGACAGGGCCCACACCCTGGGACAGGGACCACACCCTGGGACAGGGCCCTCACCCTGGGACAGGGCCCACACCCTGGGACAGGGACCACACCCTGGGACAGGGACCACACCCTGGGACTGGGCCCTCACCCTGGGACAGGGACCACACCCTGGGACAGGGACCACACCCTGGGACAGGGCCCACACCCTGGGACAGGGCCCACACTCTGGGACAGGGCCCACACCCTGGGACAGGGCCCACACCCTGGGACAGGGCCCACACCCTGGGACAGGGCCCACACCCTGGGACAGGGCCCACACTCTGGGACAGGGCCCACACTCTGGGACAGGGCCCTCACTCTGGGACAAGGCCCTCACTCTGGGACAAGGCCCTCACTCTGGGACAAGGCCCTCACTCTGGGACAGGGCCCTCACTCTGGGAGAGGGCCCTCACTCTGGGACAGGGCCCACACTCTGGGACAGGTGATGTGCCTCAATAATTCTGAGACTCGAAGGCAGCAGAACAAAACAAGGCTTTTATTAACTTAGAACGAAACACGTAAGCGAGAGAGATGTCGTCCTTCTGGAGATTGGGGCTAGACTGAAGCTAGCTTACAAACGGGGCCAGGTATGGGCGGAGCCCTACACACAGCACATTCCAGCACATTCCAGTATACAATACAGCACATTCCACTACACAATACAATGAGGTCTGGGGGAAGGGAAATGACACTGAAACCGATCTCAGTCACAGGCAGTGATGAATGGAAATATTTCATCACAACAGGGCCCACACTCTGGGACAGGGCCCACACTCTGGGACAGGGCCCACACTCTGGGACAGGGCCCACACTCTGGGACAGGGCCCTCACTCTGGGACAGGGCCCTCACTCTGGGATAGGGCCCTCACTCGGTGGGACAGGGCCCTCACTCTGGAACAAGCCCCTCACCCTGGGACTGGGCCCTCAGTTGGTGGGACTGGGCCCTCACTCGGTGGGACAGGGCCCTCACTCTGCGTAATTGGTATATTCTCTGTGTATAATTGATCATTGTTTAATTTTTTAGTAACATTTTGAAATGAAGAGGACAATTTTCGATTCCTCTCAGTCTCAGTCGAGTCACTTTAATTCTGTTGTTTTCCTCCACCTCAGACTCTGAAATCTCCCTGGAAATCCAAGAGGAAAAAGAAAATCTGGAGCCTAACCACTTGTACGTATGAAAGGACCACACTCAGGAGCCCGCCTCGTTAGCCTCACTGTTAATGGATCAGCCAGCAGTCTGGGTACAATCGGGCCTTTATTAAGAGGGTGGTTTGGACACTGTTGTGCAGGTAGTTCAGGCCCTCGGTTGCTTGCTTCCCCCCAAACCAATCCCATCCACCTGCTCATAGACTCCAGTCCCGGAGTTGCTTGCGTGTGAGGCTCTGTTCAATTAACTTCAGAGTGAACCGTTCTCCTCCCTAACGTGCCCAAGGCCTATCGTGCAGGAAAGAAAGAAAGACTTGGGAGGCTAAATTCGGTTGATTGGCGCCTCCCGTTATCGCCCTAAGAGGGCACTATCGGGGCGCAAATCAACTAGCGCCTGGACGTGGCGCCGCTAACGCCTCCCGCGAAATTGAGCGGGAGGTTAGCGGCGGCGCTAACCGTTAGCGCTGCAGGGCGCTGCGCCACCGGCAATGACGTCATCGCCATGCGCAGCACCCCGCTTGCGCCCCGGCTGCAATATTGGGTGGCGCCTCCCGACTTACCGCCGGACGCCATGTCCGACTTGGGTCAGGGGGGCCTACCTGCGTCCGGGGCGGCGCTAGTTAAAGGGGAGGTGGCAGGCGGCCATTTTTGTTTCTGGCTGCCTGCCAGCACCTGCCCCCGTTGCCGTCCCCAGCCCCCGTCCCAACGCGGGGTGCCGGTTGCTCTCCGTGAGCGCCGGGCTCGTTTGCCGGCACTCCCGATCCCTGGTGGCCCAGCTGGGCACCGGGACGCGCTGCGCCAGGCCCCGCCCCTTTAAGAAGGGGAGGAAGGCCTGCAGTACCGTGGCACGTAGCGCCAAGATATTGGCTTGCAGCGCCCCAAGAGGGACGCGGGGCACTTCCAGTAGCGCCCCTCCTCCCTCTCGGGGTGCTACCTGGGAAAATCGGCTGTGGGGGCGCTAACTTTTTCGGGGCACTACCCAATTTTTAACCCCTTGCATTTCTATAGCGCCTTTCACAACCTCAGAATGTCCCAAAGCGCTTTACAGCCAATGAAGTACTTTTCGAAGTGTAGTCACTGTTGTAATGTAGGAAACGCGACAGCCAATTTGCGCACAGCAAGCTCCCACAAACGGCAATGTAATAATGACCAGATAATCTGTTTCAGTGATGTTGATTGAGGGATAAATATTGGCCCCAGGACACCGGGGATAACTCCCCTGCTCTTATTCGAAATAGTGGCCGTGGGATCTTTTACGGCCAGCTGAGAGGGCAGACGGGGCCTCGGTTTAACGTCTCATCCAAAAGACAGCACCTCTGACAGTGCAGCACTCCCTCAGTACTGGCACTGGGAGTATCAGCTTAGATTTTTGTACTCAAGTGTCTGGAGTGGGACTTGAACCCACAACCCTTTGACACAGAGGCAAGGGTGCTACCCACTGAGCCACTGTTGACCCTCTAAGAGACTGCTGTGATTGAAAAGAGTAAGAAAGAAGATGAGGTAAATGAAGTAGCAGTGGTTAGTTAGGTGGTACCAAACTTGGGTTTTAAAACTCTATAGCTTGTCGGAGGAAGGGGAGACTGAGGGAGGCCTTTTAAAAAGCACGGTGTCTTTTATTTTGGACAAAAAAGGAGACAATTCTGTGCTCTGGTGGCAATGCTTCATGGGGCATGTGACGGGGGGACACTGTCAGAGTGACACAGGACGTGTGACGGGGGGACACTGTCAGAGTGACACAGGACGTGTGACGGGGGGACACTGTCAGAGTGACACAGGACGTGTGACAGGGAGACACTGTCAGAGTGACACAGGACGTGTGATGGGGTGATACTGTCAGAGTGACACAGGACATGTGACGGAGACACTGTCAGAGTGACACAGAACGTGTGACGGAGACACCGTCAGAGTGACACAGGACGTGTGACGGGGTGATACTGTCAGAGTGACACAGGACGTGTGACGGGGGGACACTGTCAGTGTGACACAGGACGTGTGATGGGGGACACTGTCCGAGTGACACAGGACATGTGACGGAGACACTGTCAGAGTGACACAGGACGTGTGACGGGGGACACTGTCAGAGTGACACAGGACGTGTGACGGGGGGACACTGTCAGTGTGACACAGGACGTGTGACGGGGGACACTGTCAGAGTGACACAGGACGTGTGACGGGGTGATACTGTCAGAGTGAACAGGACATGTGACGGGGGGACACTGTCAGTGTGACACAAGACGTGTGACGGGGGACACTGTCCGAGTGACACAGGACATGTGACGGGGTGACACTGTCAGAGTGAACAGGACATGTGATGGGGGGACACTGTCCGAGTGACACAGGACGTGTGACGGGGGACACTGTCAGAGTAACACAGGGTGTGTGACGGGGGGACACTGTCAGTGTGACACAGGACATGTGACGGGGACACTGTCAGAGTGACACAGGACATGTGACGGGGGGACACTGTCCGAGTGACACAGGACGTGTGACGGGGGACACTGTCCGAGTGACACAGGACATGTGACGGGGTGACACTGTCAGAGTGAACAGGACATGTGATGGGGGGACACTGTCCGAGTGACACAGGACGTGTGACGGGGTGACACTGTCAGAGTAACACAGGGTGTGTGACGGGGGGACACTGTCAGTGTGACACAGGACATGTGACGGGGACACTGTCAGAGTGACACAGGACATGTGACGGGGGGACACTGTCAGTGTGACACAAGACGTGTGACGGGGTGACACTGTCAGAGTGAACAGGACATGTGATGGGGGGACACTGTCCGAGTGACACAAGACGTGTGACGGGGGACACTGTCCGAGTGACACAGGACATGTGACGGGGTGACACTGTCAGAGTGAACAGGACATGTGATGGGGGGACACTGTCCGAGTGACACAGGGTGTGTGACGGGGACACTGTCAGAGTGACACAGGACATGTGACGGGGACACTGTCAGAGTGACACAGGACATGTGACGGGGACACTGTCAGAGTGACACAGGACATGTGACGGGGGACACTGTCCGAGTGACACAGGATGTGTGACGGGGACACTGTCAGAGTGACACAGGATGTGTGACGGGGACACTGTCAGTGTGACACAGGACATGTGACGGGGACACTGTCAGAGTGACACAGGACATGTGACGGGGACACTGTCAGAGTGACACAGGACATGTGACGGGGGACACTGTCCGAGTGACACAGGATGTGTGACGGGGACACTGTCAGAGTGACACAGGATGTGTGACAGGGGGAAGACTGTCAGAGTGACACATCTCTGACCCCCGGCAAACTTTCCAGGATCAGCCTCAGTGAAATGTTTCTCGGTGGGTTCCCTGGCAGGATTCCTGCCGGTACCGGGAATCTCATCGCTGTTGGGGAGGGGTGGGAAACAGCTGCAGCTGAATGGCCAGAACAATTGGAAAGACTGAGCAGGCCGAAGCTATTTTGTCTGGAAAAGAGACAAGGAAGAGGAGGCCTGATAGAGGTCTTTAGCCAAGGCTTCTTCGGCAGCACCTCCCAAACCCGCGACCTCTTCCACCTAGAAGGACAAGGGCAGCAGGCACAGGGGAACACCGCCACCTCCAAGTTCCCCTCCAAGTCACACACCATCCTGACTTAGAAATATATCGGCCGATCCTTCATCGTCGCTGGGTCAAAATCCTGGAACTCCCTCCCTAACAGCACTGTGGGAGCACCTTCACCACACGGACTGCAGCGGTTCAAGAAGGCGGCTCACCACCACCTTCTCAAGGGCAATTAGGGATGGGCATTAAATGCTGGGCCTTGCCAGCGACGCCCACATCCCGTGAATGAATAAACAAAAGATAAAATGAGTGATGAAGGGGCTCGATAGGGTGGACATGGAGAAACTGTTTCCACTTGTGGACCTGGAGGTATAAATATAAGGTCATCACTAACTGATCAAATAAAGAATTTACATAGAAACATAGAAGATAGGAGCAGGAGTCGGCCATTCAGCCCCTCGAGCCTGCTCCGCCATTCAATGAGATCATGGCTGATCATCCAAATTCAGTACCCTGTCCCTGCTTTCTCCCCATATCCCTTGATCCCTTTAGCCTTAAGAAATATATCCAACTCCTTCTTGAATATATTTAATGAATTGGCCTCTACTGCCTTCTGTGGTAGAGAATTCCACAGGTTCACCACTCTCTGGGTGAAGAAATTCCTCCTCATCTCAGTCCTAAATGGCTTACCCCTTATCCTTAGACTGTGACCCCTGGTTCTGGACTCCCCCGCCATCGGGAACATCCTTCCTGCATCTAGTCTGTCCAGTCCTGTTAGAATTTTATAAGTTTCAATGAGATCCCCTCTCATTCTTCTAAACTTTACACAGAGAATGGTGAGAAGGTGGAACTTGCTGCCACATGGAGTGGTTGAAGGAGGTAACATTGAGAGCTTTTCAGGGGAGGCTTGATGCTTGCATGAGGGAGAAGGGAATAGAGGGATACGAGGACAGGGTGGGAGGAGGCTCGTGTGGAGTGCAAACACCGCGCACAGACCAGTTGGGCCGAATGGCCTGTTATTATTCTGTAGGAATGTAACCCGCCCATATTTGGGAATTGATGCCAGAAGATTGCTAGAGGTGCAGATATGGGCATGGATCCCTTGAGACCCCACCCCATTACCGGCAAAGACCAGGAGGAAAATCCTGCTTAATATAAGAACATAAGAATTAGGAGCAGGAGTCAGCCATACGGCCCCTCGAGCCTGCTCCGCCATTCAATAAGATCATGGCTGATCATCAACCTCAACTCCACTTTCCCGCTCGATCCCCATATCCCTTGATTCCCCTAGAGTCCAAAAATCTATCGATCTCAGCCTTGAATATACTCAATGACTCCCTTTGGGGTAGAGAATTCCATAGATTCCCAACCCTTTGAGTGAAGAAATTCCTCCTCATCTCAGTCCTAAATGGCCGACCCCTTATTCTGAGACTGTGACCCCTAGTTCTAGACTCTCCAGCCATGGACAAATCCACTAGCATTTGCGTTTTAACCCCTCCCCCAAATGTGCTCATTGCGGTTGGGATACAGATCCTCGGGTGCCAGTACCAAGGGCACTGAGGCCAATTCTAGCACTCCTACTGCTGCTGCCGTGGCTGAAATCAGCTAACTCAGCCTTGACCGGGGATCGAACCTGCGACCGTCCTGGTCTGTATGACCCTGCCGAGCCACCAGGGGGAGCTACAGCCGGGGAGTTTGACAACAGAAACAAAATGGATTCCGTCAAAGTCAATGTTGTTGGTTGAAGTTGTTTCCTTTTGCTTGTCTTCCAGGCTGGTTCAGCAAGTGCTGCAAGAACTCAAGGCCTTGCATAGGTTAGTCACACTTTGTTTACCGCTTTCACAACTGACTGCAAGAGGTTTCAGTGGCAAGGTTTCCAAGGTCTTGAAAATCTATTCAGAAAGTTGAATCCAAAGGGGAATTGGATCTATACTTGAAAAGGAAAAATTATCAGGGTTATGGGGAATGGGACTAAGTGGAGAGTTCTTTCAAAGAGCTGGCACAGGCATGATGGGCCGAATGGCAGCCTCCAGTGCAGTATGATTCAAAGGCACAATGTGAACTCACCAGCTGCTGACAGAGCCTCCCTTGTCCTTCCAGGATCACAGATACCTGTCTCCCCATTAACTGCTTGGGGTAAGAGACACCTTCAAACTAGAAACACATAGACACGTGCCGTTATTCTATCAGGAGGACTGGACACTTCCCTCGCCTTCTCCCCGCCGCTCATAGTTACATGGATACTCCCAGTGAGCATGCCCCTCCTCTTACAAATGCTTCACCCTCCCCAATGGAACACCCCCTTCCCACTGGATCATCGGGGAAGTCAGATACACTCACCCCACCACCACCACCCCCAAACAACTCACCTTCTCGAATGGATACACCTCCACAGAGAGATGTATCGTCCTCTCAAGGACTGCTTCCTCCCAACTCCCTTTTTCTCTCTCTATCTCCCTCTCGCACATCTTCTCTGTAACATTCTCACTTTTTTGCCAAGTTTAGAACTGACTAGGGGCCAGGCTGGGGGAGGGATCATGGCCCCTAAGTTTTGATGATGAAAGTTCATCAAAAAACCTGAATAAACTCAACAACTGCCAACTCCAAGCCATGAGTCGCAGAAGTATGAGACGTGACGTGTGGTGAGTGTAGCGAGCTCGGGAGGGACAGGTGACTTTGGACCTCTGGTTCCCAAAGCTCTCCACCACTGGGGGTTTCCCTCGCCTCATGTCTGGGTCTGTTGTAGACTCATTGATAGAGATTGATCGCTGTGATTGGCCAACAACTCCATTATTGTTGTATCATAAAAAAAGAAAGACTTGCATTTCTACAGCGCCTTTCACGACCAGTGGACGTCTCAAAGCGTTTTACAGCCAATGAAGTACTTTTGAAGTGTAGTCACTGTTGTAATGTGGGAAATGCGGCAGCCAATTTGCGCACAGCAAGCTCCCACAAACAGCAATGTGATAATGACCAGATAATCTGTTTTAGTGATGTTGGTTGAGGGATAAATATTGGCCCCAGGACACCCAGGAGAACTCCCCGGTTCTTTTTCGAAATAGTGTCATGGGATCTTTTACGTCCATCCGAGAGAGCAGACGGGGCCTCGGTTTAACGTCTCATCCGAAGGACGGCCCCTCCGACAGTGCAGCACTCCCTCAGCACTGCACCGGGAGTGTCAGCCTAGCTTTATGTGCTCAAGCCCCTGGAGTGGGACTCGAACCTACAACCTTCTGACTCGGGCTGGCAGAAGGTGAACTGGAGGGACCCTAGTCTTTTCTCATCTTGCAATTCCTACATTCCTTTGGATGGAAGGCAGGAATGAAGCAATTGACAGCTTTGACTTGGGCAGTGTCTCTGCCCCGTAAGTCCCAGAGAGGGAGGATAAAGCTGCTTTAAAAATGGTTCTGTCGATCGCTAATTCTGTTTCCAATTTTCCCCCCCCCCCCCCTCAGACAGTGCGACGGTGCAGTGAGCAGGTGAGCAGGTTCCAGCGTGCGTCTCTGTCTCTCGCTCCTTGTGTTGCTTTGCGACCCCCCGCACCATGCCAGCGCTAACCTGTTCTCGTTTTGTTTCTCAGCCGCTCCGTTTCTCAGCCAGCGCTCTGCCCTTTTTTTCCCTCAGTTGAAGGGGCTCTCATACTATTTAAAAGGCTTATTTTTTTACAAGCGATTTCATCTGATGGCACAGCGTAACATTGCAGCCTTCGGCTCACTACTGACACGCTCGCCCTGGACTCTTTCCCCTGGGTCTCTCCGGGTTTTGGTTGAATGCAGCCGCCCAGCCAATGGGTCTCGAATTCCCTGGGGCGGTGTGGGGGAAGAGAGGGAAATATCAGCTGGAATTCCTGCCCCGATCGCTGTCCAGTGACCCCTGCTGGGACAGTGAGCTTATGTAGACATCGGACTTCACTGTGATTCCCCTCGAGCTAAGAAAAGAAAGAACCTGCATTTCTATTTGGTGGCAAAAACAGGAAGGCAGATTATTGTCTGAATGGCAATAGATTGGGAGAAGGGGAAGTGCAACGAGACCTGGGTGTCCTTGTGCACCAGTCGCTGAAAGTAAGCATGCAGGTGCAGCAGGCGGTTAAGAAAGCAAATGGTATGTTGGCCTTCGTAGCGAGAGGGTTTGAGTACAGGAACAAGGATGTCTTGCTGCAGTTGTACAGGGCCCTGGTGAGACCACACCTTGAGTATTGTGTGCAGTTTTGGTCGCCTTATCTGAAGAAGGATGTTCTTGCCATGGAAGGAGTTCAGCGAAGATTCACCAGGCTGATACCTGGGATGGCAGGAATGACGTATGAGGAGAGATTGGGACGATTGGGCTTGTACTCACTGGAGTTTAGAAGAATGAGAGGGGATCTCATTGAAACGTATAAAATTCTGACAGGACTGGACAGACTAGATGCAGGAAGGATGTTCCCGATGGTGGGGGAGTCCAGAACCAGGGGTCAGTCTAAGGATAAGGGGTAGGCCATTTAGGACAGAAATGAGGAGGAATTTCTTCACCCAGAGAGTGGTGAACCTGTGGAATTCTCTACCACAGAAGGCAGTAGAGGCCAATTCATTAAATATATTCAAGAAGGAGTTGGATATATTTCTTAAGGCTAAAGGGATCAAGGGATATGGGGAGAAGGCAGGGACAGGGTACTGAATTTGGATGATCAGCCATGATCTCATTAAATGGCGGAGCAGGCTCGAGGGGCCAAATGGCCTACTCCTGCTCCTAGCTTCTATGTTTCTATGTTTCTATAGCGCCTTTCACGACCTCAGGACGACCCAAAGTGCTTTACAGCCAAGCAAATGTTTTTGAAGTGTAGTCACTGTCACTGTTCCCTCTAAGCTGTGTGGCCACGCTGTAATGGGAAAGGTCCTGTGCGGGCCTTAACACTGTATATACCGCGACTGCGCAGAGAACTAAAAGCAACAGGCCGCGCAGATCAAAACGCAGCTTACAGGGATCATTGGTCACTGTTGTAATGTAGGAAACGCGGCAGCCAAATTTGCGCACAGCAAGCTCCCACAAACAGCAATGAGATAGTGGCCGGATAATCTGTTTTAGGTGTTGATTGAGGGATAAATATTGGCCCCAGGACACCGGGGAGAATATTATAAGAAACAGGGTAGATGCTGAGAGGATGTTTCCCCTCGTGGGGGGAACCTCGAACGAGGGGGCATAGTTTCAGGATAAGGGGTCGCCCATTTAAGACGGAGATGAGGAGGAATTTCTTCTCTCAGAGGGTCGTGAATCTTTGGAATTCTCTACCCCAGAGAGCTGTGGAGGCGGAGTCATTGAATATATTCAAGGCGGAGATAGACAGACCTTTGAGCTACAGGGGGGTCAAGGGTTATGGGGAGCGGGCGGGAAAGTGGAGTTGAGGCCAAGATCAGATCAGCCATGATTTTATTGAATGGCGGAGCAGGCTCGAGGGGCCGAATGGCCGACTCCTGCTCCTATGTCTTATGTTCTTATAATTCCCCTGCTCTTCTTCAAAATAGTGCCATGGGATCTTTTCCGTTAAACAGAGAGGGCAGATAGAGCCTTGGTTTAACATCTCATCTGACAGTGCAGCGCTCCCTCAGTACTGCACTGGGAGTGTCGGTCTAGATTATGTGCTCAAGTCTTTGGAGTGGGATTTGAACTCACAACCTTTCTGACTCAGCGCCGATAGTGCGACTTGAGTGAGGTACCCAAGCTGCAGGAGCAGGAATCAAACCCCCGGCATGAATTAGTGCCTTCAGGAGAGAAGGGAATAAAAATTGGGAATGGGAAATCTTCACTAAATCAACGTTACTAACTTTTGAGCATCACTAGTAACTAAATGATGACTTCCTACGGCATTTTAACTGCAAAGTAGTCAGGTGTCAAACACTTCCTGATTGCTACTTGAATGATTCGCATCCCCTGGATGTTTGGTAATGGCGTATTCAGGATGGACTGCTGAGAAGTAACTAAAAGTAAACTGCTGTTAGGTCGAAGTGGAATAACTGGGCATAAGTGACTGAACTACCGGCCGTTACCTGGCTTGGTTATGTCTGGCCATGAGGCAGGGGAACCAAATGCAACTCCATGGGCGTGACCCTATGTAGATCCTGTAGACTGTATTCTGTTGGTTCGCTAAGGAATCAGACTGCTCTCGCTTTCCGAAATGTATTTGCTTTATCCCTAGTTCAACCAGAAGTTTTTCAAGGATTTCATCCGACTGATTTGTCTGCTAATCATTTGTGTACTGGCTCCAGATCGCTGTATTTGAACTGATTCAATATCTTGCTTCTCCCGCTGCTTTCTGTGTATAAACCTATCTGCGAATAAATCCGATTGATCATTTAGCCTGTTATGAAAAGTGTCCGGCGGGGCCAATGTTGTCTATCGTCGAAGTGACCTCGGATGTAATGGTATTCCTACATCCGGGAGCTATAAAAGGGTTCTTTATTCACCCAGGGCATGCTGTGCTCAATTATTTTGGACAAAAGGCCATGTTTTGGGCAGTAGCAAGCAAGGGCTTACCTATGGATACTGATCTTTTGTGCTGGTTATGAGAAAAAACATCTGGAATTGTAACAATGATGTCTTACTGAATGCCATTGATATCAGTTTAATTACTTCGCCAGATTATGTTTCAGCATGCCAGTTTTTAAAAAATTAATTCCTGGCATGTGGGCGTCGCTGGCAAGGCCAGCATTTATTACTCAACCGTAATTGCCCTTGAGGAGGTGGTGGTGAGCCGCCACCTTTAACCGCTGTGTCCGTGTGGTGAAGGTACTCCCACAGTGCTGTTAGGGAGGGAGTTCAAGGATTTTGCCATTGTGGAGTGTGAATGTGGCAGAGATCCTCTGTAAATACTAACGCACCCCCTGGGACCCCCTGTAAATACTGACACTCCCTGGGACCCCCTGTAAATACTGACACACTCCCTGGGACCCCCTGTAAATACTGACACTCCCAGAGGCCCCCATAAATACTGACCCTCCCACAGATCCCCTATAAATATAGACTCTCCCAGAGATGGCCTTTAAAGAGACACACACCCAGAGACCCCCTGTAAATACTGACACACTCCCTGGGACCCCCCTGTAAATACTGACATTCGCCGAGACGGCCTTTAAAGAGACACACTCCCAGGGACCCCCTGTAAATACTGACACTCCCTGGGACCCCCTTGTAATTACTGACATTCGCAGAGACGGCCTTTAAAGAGACACACTCCCAGGGACCCCCTGTAAATACTGACACACTTCCAGAGACGCCACTGTAAATACTAACACACTCCCTGGGACCCCCTGTAAATACTGACACACTTCCAGACAACCCCTTTAAAGAGACACACACCCAGAGACCCCCTGTAAATACTGACACTTCCAGAGACCCCCTGTAAATACCGACACACTCCCGAGGACCCCCTGTAAATACTGACACTCCCGGGGACCCTCTGTAAATACTGACACTCCCGGGGACTCCCTGTAAATACTGACACTACCGGGGACTCCCTGTAAATACTGACACACTCCCGGGGACCCCCTGTAAATACTGACACACTCCCGGGGACCCCCTGTAAATACTGACACACTCCCGGGGACCCCCTGTAAATACTGACACACTCCCAGGGACACCCTGTAAATACCGACACACTCCCGGGGACCCCCTGTAAACACTGACACACTCCCAGGGACACCCTGTAAATACTGACACACTCCCGGGGACTCCTTGTAAATACAGACACACTCCCGGGGACACCCTGTAAATACAGACACACTCCCAGGGACACCCTGTAAATACTGACACACTCCCGGGGACTCCTTGTAAATACAGACACACTCCCGGGGACACCCTGTAAATACAGACACACTCCCAGGGACACCCTGTAAATACAGACACACTCCCGGGGACACCCTGTAAATACAGACACACTCCCAGGGACCCCCTGTAAATACTGACACACTCCCGGGGACACCCTGTAAATACAGACACACTCCCAGGGACACCCTGTAAATACTGACACACTCCCAGGGACACCCTATAAATACCGACACACTCCCGGGGACCCCCTGTAAACACTGACACACTCCCAGGGACACCCTGTAAATACTGACACACTCCCGGGGACTCCTTGTAAATACAGACACACTCCCGGGGACACCCTGTAAATACAGACACACTCCCAGGGACCCCCTGTAAATACTGACACACTCCCGGGGACACCCTGTAAATACAGACACACTCCCAGGGACACCCTGTAAATACAGACACACTCCCGGGGACTCCCTGTAAATACAGACACACTCCCAGGGACACCCTGTAAATACTGACACACTCCCGGGGACACCCTGTAAATACAGACACACTCCCAGGGACACCCTGTAAATACAGACACACTCCCGGGGACTCCCTGTAAATACAGACACACTCCCAGGGACACCCTGTAAATACTGACACACTCCCGGGGACACCCTGTAAATACAGACACACTCCCAGGGACACCCTGTAAATACAGACACACTCCCGGGGACACCCTGTAAATACAGACACACTCCCAGGGACACCCTGTAAATACAGACACACTCCCGGGGACTCCCTGTAAATACAGACACACTCCCAGGGACACCCTGTAAATACAGACACACTCCCGGGGACTCCCTGTAAATACAGACACACTCCCAGGGACACCCTGTAAATACCGACACACTCCCGGGGACCCCCTGTAAACACTGACACACTCCCAGGGACACCCTGTAAATACAGACACACTCCCGGGGACTCCTTGTAAATACAGACACACTCCCGGGGACACCCTGTAAATACTGACACACTCCCGGGGACACCCTGTAAACACTGACACACTCCCAGGGACACCCTGTAAATACTGACACACTCCCGGGGACTCCTTGTAAATACTGACACACTCCCGGGGACACCCTGTAAATACTGACACACTCCCAGAAACTAAGATACATGGCGGCCAATTTGGCACAGCAAGGTCCCACAAACAATACATGTCCAGATCATCTGTTTTATCTTTAAATATTGAGAGCTCACCTGCTCTTCATCAAATAATGCCATGGGATTTTTTACGTCCACCTGGGAGAGCAGACGGGGCCTCGGTTTAATGTATCATTTGAAAGACGGCACCTCCGACATTGCAGCACTCCCTCAGCACTGCACTGGGAGTGTCAGCTAGATTATATACTCAAGTCTCTGGAGTGGGACTTGAACCCACAACTTTCTGACCCAGAGGCGAGAGTGCTGCCCACTGAGCCACGGCTGACGCACAGATTAATAGAAAATGTCTCCTCATTCTGTCCTCTAGAAAGACCATAAGCGACAAATTCCTGGGAAGCTGTACCTCACGGCACTAAATCGGCCCTAAGTTGGCATCAACCGTTTCACCCCGAGAGGTCACAGGGATAGTAGGATGGGGAAACAGAAAATATCATTCTAATACAGTAGGAATGCTCCTTCTCACATTGAATTCAAGGTGAATTATTGGGGCAGTGCAGAGAGAACCTAGCCCCTACATCAAACCCGTGCTTTACCCGATCTGGTGCTTGATGCCGGCGCTGGCAGCAGAAACGCTCTGCCAACCGCGCAGGTGCGGGACTGCAGCGTGAGCAATGAGCATCCTTCATTCTCAGTAATGAGCGTCCTTATAAAATTCTTATAAAAACTTATAAAATTCTAACAGGACTGGACAGACTAGATGCAGGAAAGATGTTCCCGATGGCGGGGAGTCCAGAACCAGGGGTCACAGTCTAAGGATAAGGGGTAAGCCATTTAGGACAGAAATGAGGAGGAATTTCTTCACCCAGAGAGTGGTGAACCTGTGGAATTCTCTACCACAGAAGGCAGTAGAGGCCAATTCATTAAATATATTCAAGAAGGAGTTGGATATATTTCTTAAGGCTAAAGGGATCAAGGGATATGGAGAGAAAGCAGGGACAGGGTACTGAATTTGGATGATCAGCCATGATCTCATTGAATGGCGGAGCAGGCTCGAGGGGCCGAATGGCCTACTCCTGCTCCTATCCTCTATGTTTCTATGTCCTCAGTTACTGATCAGAGATGCAAGGGCAACCGGGCGAACAACTTCATTCTCGAAAGTTGTTAACAATTGATGCAGCGTGTGTTTAGGGGGTTGCTTAAGCCACACAAAGTGACAGCGTAGATTTGGCCCCCTGTGTACTTAGTGTGCAATTCGAGGAGTGTTGCCTTCTGTCCAGGGAATGAGGTAGTCAGGGTTGACCGTTGTGTGTGTCCAAGTGTCGACTCCCTGGGATGGCAGGAATGACGTATGAGGAGAGATTGGGTCGATTGGGCTTATATTCGCTGGAGTTTGGAAGAATGAGAGGGGATTTCATTGAAACTTATAAAATTCTAACAGGACCAGACAGACTAGATGCAGGAAGGATGTTCCCGATGGCGGGGGAGTCCAGAACCAGGGGTCACAGTCTAAGGATAAGGGGTAAGCCATTTAGGACTGAGATGAGGAGGAATTTCTTCACCCAGAGAGTGGTGAACCTGTGGAATTCTCTACCACAGAAGACAGTTGAGGCCAATTCATTAAATATATTCAAGAAGGAGTTGGATATATTTCTTAAGGCTAAAGGGATCAAGGGATATGGGGAGAAGGCAGGGACAGGGTACTGAATTTGGATGATCAGCCATGATCTCATTAAATGGCGGAACAGGCTCGAGGGGCCGAATGGCCTACTCCTGCTCCTATCTTCTATGTTTCTATGTTTCTCCCGTACACGCAGATTCTAAGCTGGCTGTGCACCCAGCAGGGAGCTGATGTAGAGCAGTGGGTATTCATTTGCCGAGCTGGCCTATAACGTTGTGTATTTTTCCCTGTACATCGCTGCCGTACGGTTGCTCAGCCTCTCTATAATGGAGCAGTGATGAGTTTCCAATTCCTCCTCCGGGGGAACCAGCTTTTTTTTGTGGCGTGTTTCTGCAAACGAGTAGCGGCGCCTCGGACGGCCCCGTTTAAAGGAGCCCTGCCGCGGGCACCAATCGCGTGTACCTTTGTTCTGATTGGTCATTTTCTCCGCAGTGCAAGAGCAGCGTCGCAGTCCAGCCAGCTGCACCGTTCCGTCTCCCCCCACAATCTCACCTGGATGGAATTCCTCGCAGAGTAGGTTTCTGGAATCTTATCTTTGCTTCACGTGATCGTCAGTATTGGTTTTGAGGGATACAGAGCATTACAGTACACAAGAAATCGGAGCAGGAATGGGCCACTTGGCCCTTCGAGCCTGCTCCGCCATTCAAGGAGATCATGGCTGATCTTGGGCTCAAAGCCACTTCTCAGCCCACTCTCCATAACCCTTCACTCCCTTATCTTGCAAAAATCTGTCTATCTCCTCCTTAAATGCCTCCACGGCTCTCTGGGGCAGAGAATTCCACAGATTTACGACCCTCTGAGAGAAGAACTTCCTCCTCATCTCAGTTCTAAAAGGGCGACCCTTTATTCTGAGACTGTGCCCCCGAGTTCTAGATTTCCCCACGAGGAGAAACATCCTCTCTGCATCTACCTTCTCGATCCCCCTCAGTATCTTATATGTTTCAATAAGATCACCTCTCATTCTTCTAAACTCCAATGAGTACAGGCCCAGCCTGCTCAACCTTCGTAAGTCAATCCCTCATCTCAGGAATCAACCGAGTGAATCGTCTCTGAACTGCCTCCATAGAATGTGCAGCACAGAAACGGGCCATTCGGCCCGACTGGTCCGTGCCGGTGTTTATGCTCCACATGAGCCTCCTCCCATCCCCTCTTCATCTCACCCTATCAGCTTATCCTTCTATTCCATTCCCCACCCACATGTGCCTATCTCGCTTCCCGGGCAGATGTTCCCATTGCTGTGTAAGTGGTTGTTGAATTGACTGGACAATGGGAACACGCGCCCGTGAGGGAACCTGCCTGGTCTTTCACCCATTCAGGTGAATACATCTCTGGGCCTTGGGGACCGGAGGAAACAAGTTGACCAAGATTCCTGCTCCTGACCCGTTGGAAAGGAAAATCAGGAGAGGTGTATAACGGACAGTCGATCCGATATTGTCCATGTTACACTAACACTAAATTTTAAAATGACCCCCTTGAGAATTTACTTATAAAAGAAAGAAACTTACATTTCTTTTGTGTCTTTCATGGCCTCAGGACATCCCAAAACCCTTTATAGCCAATGAAGTACTTTTTGAAGTGTAGTCACTGTTGTAATGTGGGAAACGCCGCAGCCAATTTGAGCACAGCAAGCTCCCACAAACAGCAATGTGATAATGACCAGATAATCTGTTTTAGTGATGTTGGTTGAGGGATAAATATTGGTCAGGACACCGGGGATAATTCCCCTGCTCTTCTTCGAAATAGTGCCCTGGGATCTTTTACATCCGCCTGAGAGAGAGCAGACGGGGCCTCGGTTTAACGTCTCACCCGAAAGACGGCACTACGTAGAAAAGCTGGGACTTGGAAACTCAGGGATAAAGTCAATGCCCAGTTTAGTACCAAGGGGAGAAAAATTAAGTCAGTAAAAACAAATAATTTAAAGAAAATCTACTTACATTTGGGACAATTTAATGAGATGTTGTTGCAGTCGTTTGAAGGACTTCCTTCATTCCAACTCCACTTAGCAAATTGTCCGTTAAGTCTGCTTGTGTAAGTTTGCAACTTTCTCTCCCTTCTGTTTAAAGAAAGAAGGATGGTGAAAAAAGCGACAGACCCGAGAAAGGAGCAAAAGTGAAAAGGACGTTAAGTTCCCTCAAGAACAGGGTGACCGGCTCCTTCAAGGATAAGGTAAGAAGGGTTTTATTATTTTGTTATCAAACGTACCAGGAGAAAGGTGGGCAGAGATTTGCGGGATTTGTCGATCTTGCGCTGAAAATGGGCTGTGTTGGGAAGGCTGTCCTCTCTCTTCTTGGATCTGAACTCCAATCCAGTCCAAGGCAAATGGAGTGAAGACCAACTCACCCAAGCAGCTATGATGTGAAATGAATTCACCAGATTCTACTCCACGCTAGATGGCCAGGAGTCTATAGGTACAAAACTGCCTTACATTTGTTACAGCCAGTACTAAGTTGACAACCTCCTAGAAGCGGGGGGGTGGGGGGGGGGGGCGGAGGTGGCAGTAGAACGACTGAGCTCTTCAATGTCTGCGCAATGTTGGCATTGTTGTGGCAGAATTATTCATTATATTGGCAAGATTCTGCCGAATAAAAAAGATAGGTGCTTAGTGCTTAGCCTTAGAGTCCAGCCCAGATGGATACTTAACCAGCGGAACCTGAGATGGGTACGTTCAAGAAGAGTTCATCTGGGATCTGTAGGACCCACCTGACTTGAGCATAGAGCGCAGCTGGGAGGCGTATTTGCCGTCAGATCCTCACTCAAATGGTTACTTACTGGTAGCACCTAGGCCATTCAGGAAGCACTTGGCCACACAAAGGGTAGCGGAAATCTGGAACTCGCTCCCTCAAAAAGCTGTTGAGGCTGGGGGTCAGTTGAAAATTTCAATACTGAGATTGATAGATTTTTTTGTTGGGCGAGGGGATTAAGGGTTACGGAACATAAGAACATAACATAGGAATTGGGAGCAGGAGTCGACCATACGGTCCCTCCAGCCTGCTCCGCCATTCAATAAGATAATGGCTGATCTTCGACCTCAACTCCACTTTCCCGCCCGATCCCCATATCCCTTGATTCCCCTAGAGCCCAAAAATTCTATCGATCTCAGCCTTGATGATTCAATGATTCAGTATCCACAGCCCTTTGGGGTAGAGAATGCCAAAGATTCACAACCCTCTGAGTGAAGAAATTCCTCCTCATCTCGGTCTTAAATGGCCGACCCCTTTATCCTGAGACTATGCCCCCTAGTTCTAGACTCTCCAGCCAGGGGGAAACAACCTCTCAGCATCTACCCTGTCAATTCCCCTGAGAATCTTATACAGGAAACTCTCGATTTACCGGTACCTAAATAACCGGAAATCTCTGTTAACCGGCAAAATTCAGGAGTAGGTTCAGGTAAGTTTTACTTCATATTAGTGGCCGTTCCTGGATCTGTGGCTGTGTAATCGGGGTTCCTGCACTTGTTGCTAAGCAACAGGGATGCTTGGTCTGTGGCCGGGGTTCCTGCAGCTGTTGCTAAGCAATAGGGAAGCCTGGATCTGTTGCTGTGTACGGAGCTCTCGTACCTTTTAACTATACCTCTCTGTAATCCGGACTTTTTGATAAATCGGCACCACGCCGGTCCCGTCGGTGCCGGATAAAAAAGAGTTTCCTGTACATTTTAATGAGATCACCTCTCATTCTTCTAAACTCCAGAGAGTATAGGCCCATTCTACACAATCTCTCCTCATAGGACAGCCCTCTCATCCCAGGAATCAATGGGCGGTGAGAATCCTTGGTTTAGAGGTGGGATCACTGGCCTTGTTTTAGACGTGGGAGGTGGGATTGCTGGTTCGGGTCCCAGGGTGCAGATCCGCCACGATCTTAACTGAATGGCGGGACAGGCGCGAGAGGGGCCGAGGGGCCTGCTCCTGTTCCTTTGACTCTTTGAAGTGAACCTCTTTTTTTTTGTGTGTTCCTTTCCTTTTTTTTTTAGGGTAAGACCAAAGAGAAAGAGAAGGAAAGCCCGAAAGAAAAGAGAAAGGGTAACAATGGCCACCAGTTGGTGCCAGGGACATTTTCCTGCTCCGCCAGCTGCTCATTGTGCAGCAAGCCGCTAAGCAGTAAAACCGGTTATCAGTGTCTCAGTGAGTATCGCCATCACGCTGCTTTTCACGCTTGCCTCAGTTCGCATTGCTCACGCTCTGGCGCCTGGTGGAGTGAACCTTCGGTCATTTCCCTCCAGTGAATGAGAACATAAGAAATAGAAAGCACAGAAGCAGGCCATTCGGCCCCTCGAGCCCTGGCACCCCCCGCTGTTCAATAAGATCACGGTTGATCTGACCTTGACCTCAACTCCGCTTTCCTGCCCGCTCCCACTGTTTTTCAAACATCTGTCTATCTCTGCCTTGAATATCTTCAATGACTCCGCCTCCACAGCTCTCTGGGGTAGCGAATTCCAACGATTCACGACCCTCTGAGAGAAGAAATTCCTCCTCATCTCCATCTTAAATGGGCGACCCCTTATCCTGAAACTATGCCCCCTAGTTCTAGATTCCCCCACGAGGGGAAACATCCTCTCAGCATCTACCCTGTTGAGCCCCCTCAGAATCTTATGGCCTAGAAATTCACTATAGCCCCGTTTGGGGCGCCAGCCTCGCCAGGGCGCTGAAAGTAACGCCCCGGACGCAGTCGCAGCCGCCCGCCGGAAATTCAGTTTGAGCGCCCCAGAGAGATGCGCGGCGCTACGGGAGGCGCCCCGCGTCCCTCTTGGGGCGCTGCAACTGAATATCGCTGCGCAACGTGCCGCAGCACCACACACTGCGGCACGGCGCGCTGCGGTACTGCAGGCCTTCCTCCCCTTCTTAAAGGGGAGGGGCCTTGTCCAGCGCGATCGAGGATCGCGAGTGCCGGCAAAAGAGCCTGGCACCGAGGAGAAGTGCCGGGCTCTTGGAACGCAGCCGGCACTCCGCGGGGGGGGGGGGGGGCTCAGGAGGCCGGGGACAGCAGCGCGGAGAGGTGCTGGCAGGCAGCCATCAAAAAAAATGGCCGCCCCGCACCTCTCCTTTAATTAGCGCCTCTACCGCCGCAGGTAGGACCCCCTGAACCGGTCGCACATTGCGTCCGGCGTTAAAGCAGGGGGCGCAACTAAATATCGCGATCGGGGCGTCAGCGGGGCGCTGCGCACACCGATGACGTCATCGGTGGCGGCGCAGCGCTAACGGCTAGCACCGCCATTAGCGTCCCACTGAATGTAGCGGGAGGCGTGGCCAGTGGCTTTTGACCCACTTAGCGCCCTCTTAAGGTGCTAACGGGTGGTGCAGCCCACTGAATTTCTAGGCCTATATGTTTCAATAAGATCACCCCTCATTCTTCTAAACTCCAATGAGTACAGGCCCAACCTGCTCAACCTTTCCTCATAAGACAACCTCTTCAACTCAGGAATCAACCTAGTGAACCTTCTCTGCACTGCCTCCAATGCAAGTATATCCTTCCTTAAATATGGAGTCCAAAACTGTACGCAGTACTCTAGGCCTGGTCTCACCAACGCCCTGTACAGTTGTAGCAAGACTTCCCTACTTTTATACTCCAACCCCCGGCAATAAAGGCCAACATTCCATTTGCCTTCCTAATTACTTGCTGTACCTGCATGCTAACTTTTTGTGTTTCCTCTACGAGGACCCCCAGGTCCCTCTGTACCGCAGCATTCTGCAGTCTCTCTCCATTTAAATAATTGAAGCGAAGCTGCTCAAAGTCAGCCAAGGTGCTTTCTAAACTGAGCTGGAGGAGGTGAGGGGAGCAGTGAAATAGGTTCCAGACTTTATAACCTCTGTGAGCTATCGCAAATGCATTTAGGAGGAAGCGAGATAAGCACACGAGGGAGAAAGGGATAGAAGAATATGTCGACAGCAAAATACTGCAGATGTTGGAAATCCGAAATAACAACAGAAAATGCTGGAAAAACTCAGCAGGTCAGGCAACATCCGGGAAGAGAAATTTGAGTTGACGTTTCGGGTCGAACCCGTCTTCAAAACTGGAAAGAAAAGAAAATAGATCGAAGGCAGGGCTGCGATTGGACAAAAGAAGTGAAAGAAACAAAAGAAGTAAAAGAGACAATGAAAGGTATTAGAAGCTAGACGAGATGGTAATAGGCTGAGATTAGGTGTGAAGTGTACTGGCAGGGCAAGAGATAGCTGCCAGGTGTGAGAGAGAAACAAAAGGAAAGGGGTGGGGGGGAAAAGGAGTGGAAAAATTTATTGTTTCTTTTACTTCTTTTGTTTCTTTCACTTCTTTTGTCCGATCGCAGCCCTGCCTTCGATCTATTTTCTTTTCTTTCCAGTTTTGAAGAAAGGTTCGACCTGAAACGTCAACTCAAATTTCTCTCCACGGATGTTGCCTGACCTGCTGAGTTTTTCCAGCATTTTCTGTTGTTATTTTAGAAGAATATGTCGATGGGATGAAAGAAAGACTTGCATTTCTATAGCGCCTTTCACGACCACCGGATGTCCTAAAGCGCTTTACAGCCAATGAAGTACTTTTTGAAGTGTAGTCACTGTTGTAATGTCGGAAACGCGGCAGCCAATTTGCGCACAGCAAGCTCCCACAAACAGCAATGTGATAATGACCAGATAATCTGTTGTAGTGATGTTGGTTGAGGGATAAATATCGGCCAGGACATCAGGGAGAACTCCCTTGCTCTTCTTCGAAATAGTGGCCGTGAGATCTTTTACGTCCACCTGAGAGAGCAGACGAGGCCTCGGTTTAATGTCTAATCCGAAAGACGGCACCTCCGACAGTGCAGCACTCCCTCAGTACTGCGCTGGAGTGTCAGCCTAGATTTTTGTGCTCAAGTCTCTGGAGTGGGGACTTAAACCCACAACCTTCTGACCCAGAGGTGAGGGTGCTGCCCACTGAGCCACGGCTGACACATGAGATGAAGAAGGGGTGGGAGGAGGCTCGTGTGGAGTATAAACACCGGCATGGACCTGTTGGGCCGAATGGCCTCTTTCTATGGTGTAAATACTATGTAATACTAGAATGGTACCAGGGATGAGGGACTTCAGTTATGTGCAGAGACTGGAGAAGTTGGGGTTGTTCTCCTTAGAGCAGCGAAGGTTAAGGGGAGATTGAATAGAGGTGTTCAAAATCTCGAGGGGTATGATAGAGTGGAGAGGGAGAAACTGTTTCCACTGACAGGAGGGTCAGTAACCAGAGGACACAGATTTAAGATAATTGGCAAAAGCATCAGAGGGGAGAGGACGAGATTTTTTTTTTACACAGCGAATTGTAATGATCTGGCAAGCACTGCCTGAAAGGGTGGTGGAAACAGATTTGAACTTTCAATAGGGAATTTGATCGACACGTGAAGGTGAAAAATTATGGGGAAAGAGCAGTGGAGGAGTGGGACTAATCGGAGAGCTCTTTCAGAGAGCCGGCACAGGCACGATGGGCCGAATGGCCTCCTTCTGTGCTGTATGATTCCATGAAGTAAAGGTGGGAGGAGACGTGCTGAGCATAAACACCAGCATAGACCGGTTGGGCCGAATGGCCTGTTCCTGTGCTGTTAATTCTATGCTACGACCCCTTCTCCTCCCTTCCCACTTTCACTGGTCCCAAATGGGTGGACCTGTTGACAATCAATGGAAGCAGCAGCTGGGTTGTCGCAGTTGATTTCAGTGCTCCCAGTGTAGGGGATATCAGCCAGGGTTCCCGATCCTGACCAGCGTCCAGTATTTCCCACTGAGTGTCTGTGAGGATCAGGCTTGGTCGTGGTTCATTCCATGGTTGAATAGCATAAGAACATAAGAAATAGGAGCAGGAGGAGGCCATACGGCCCCTCGAGCCTGCTCCGCCATTCAATAAGATCATGGCTGATCTTTGACCTTGACTTCACTTTCCCGCCTGATCCCCATATCCCTTGATTCCCCTAAAGTCCAAAAATCTAACTATGTCAGCTTTGAATAGACTCAAAGGGGTAGATTTTCATTCAGAAGTCGGGAAGGAGGCGGGACTACAACTTTTGGGTTTTAGCCCCACCTCAATCGAGATGCAGCCAATCCACGCAATTTTCCCTTGATTGACCTTGTTGAGCCCGCCCAGCGGGCTCAGCAGGCCAATTAAGGGCCACCCGGCAACAGGTGACGTCACAGACTGAAATTTCATCTGTCAAGAGGTTTTGACAGATGAAATATCAGTGTTTCACAGCTGTTTGAAGCTGTCAAACACTGACAGTCTTACTTCTAATCTGAGTCCTTCTCCACAGACTCAGTTAGAAATCTCTCCTGCACAGAAAGCTGAAGGCTGTCACTTTTGACAGCTCGCGGCCATTCTGCTTTCTGTGTCGGCTGAATGATGGCCTCCCGAAACGTAGAGGAAGGAAGGCTGTAAAGGTAAGTACAGGTAATTTAAACTTCTTTACACACTTTAGACACACCAAACACACTTACCTTTGCACTCATGCGCCCATCACTCACCTGAACACCGACATCTCGACCCCTCCAAGTCCTTCAACCCGATGGCCCGCCTCCTCTAACCTGGTGTGGTTTGGCGCCATCGGGAATCCCACACGACACCCCTCAAAATAGGGATTAGGCTAAAAACTGCCTGTTAACTACCTGTTAACAGGCGGTTAATTGGCACTAATCCCTTCCCGCCTCGGGTCGGCGGGTCCCAGTGCGGGGCAGGTACCCGCCGCCCCTGAAACTTGCGTGGGGCGGGGTTTTGGGTGGGATGGTGTCGGGGCCCCCAAATTCGGGATTCCCCCCCCCCCCCACACGCCTGAAACCCCACCTGACGGCTCCAGGAAAATCTAGCCCAAAGACTCAGCATTCACAGCCCTCTGGGGTGGAAAACTCCAAAGATTCACAACCCACTGAGTGAAGAAATTCCTCCTCATCTCAGTCCTAAATGGCCAACCCTTTATCCAGACACTCCAGCCAGGAGGAAACAACCTCTCAGCATCTACCCTGTCAATCCCCTTCAGAATCTTGTATGTTTCAATGAGATCACCTCTCATTCTTCTAAACTCCAGAGAGTATCGGCCCAATCTACTCAATCTCTCATCGTAGGACAGCCCTCTCATCCCAGGAATCAATCTAGTGAACCTTCCTTGCACCGCCTCCAAGGCAAGTATATCCTTCCTTAGATAAGGAGACCCAAATTGTGTAGCCTAGCCTATAGCATTGTGCGGTGTCGGAGGATTCGCTCAAGTACATCTAGTGATGCGTCACGAGTAGCTTCAGTCTCCTGGAGCTTGCTCGGATGCCTTAGGGAGTTGGGGAGTAATTCCCCAGAGCTTTTCCTGAAATTGGCCACAGTTTTATTCTCTTGTCTGGCCCCAGGAGCCAGTATCACCAGCGGTTGGAGAGGGTGGTGCACTGTCTAATGGATAGGGTGAGTGTGGATATGGCTTCTGGCCTTTTCTCATCCTTCTGACCGTATCTTCGTAAAGCTGCAGTGTAAGAGGGAGTCCTTACAGCGAGAGCAATGAATACTGCAACTAGCACTGAAAAGGATTAATGTCACAATTATTGTGATTTCGTAAGATTTTCCGCCATGCTATTCTGGAGGATTCTGTAGATTCAAGGGAGGTCTCTCTGGCAACTGAGTGAGGCTGAACCAGACCATTTCTAACCTTGGTGTTGTATTTGACTCCGAGCTGAGCTTCTGAGCACATGTCCACTCCATCATTAAGACCGCCTACTTCTACCTCCGTAACATCGCCCAACTCCCCCCCACTGCCTCAGCTCATCTGCTGCTGAAACCCTCATCCACGCCTTTGTTACCTCTAGACTTGACTATTCCGACGCTCTCCTGGCCTGGTCGCATCTTCCACCCTCCATAAACTTCAGCTCATCCAAAACTCGGCTGCCCCCGTGTCCTAACTCGCACCCAGTCCCGTTCACCCATCACCCCCCGTGCTCACTGCCCCGTGTCCTAACTCGCACCGAGTCCCGTTCACCCATCACCCCCTGTGCTCACTGCCCCATGTCCTAACTCACACCGAGTCCCGTTCACCCATCACCCCCTGTGCTCACTGCCCCGTGTCCTAACTCACATCCAGTCCCGTTCACCCATCACCCCCTGTGCTCGCTGCCCCGTGTCCTAACTCACACCCAGTCCCGTTCACCCATCACCCCCTGTGCTCACTGCCCCGTGTCCTAACTCACACCCAGTCCCGTTCACCCATCACCCCCTGTGCTCACTGCCCCGTGTCCTAACTCACACCCAGTCCCGTTCACCCATCACCCCCTGTGCTCACTGCCCCGTGTCCTAACTCGCACCCAGTCCCGTTCACCCATCACCCCCTGTGCTCACTGCCCCGTGTCCTAACTCACACCCAGCCCCGTTCACCCCTCACCCCCTGTGCTCACTGCCCCGTGTCCTAACTCACACCCAGTCCCGTTCACCCATTACCCCCTGTGCTCACTGCCCCGTGTCCTAACTCACACCCAGTCCCGTTCACCCATCACCCCCTGTGCTCACTGCCCCGTGTCCTAACTCACACCCAGTCCCGTTCACCCATCACCCCCTGTGCTCACTGCCCCGTGTCCTAACTCACACCCTGTCCCGTTCACCCATCACCCCCTGTGCTCACTGCCCCGTGTCCTAACTCGCACCAAGTCCCGTTCGCCCATCACCCCCTGTGCTCACTGCCCCGTGTCCTAACTCACACCAAGTCCCGTTCACCCATCACCCCCTGTGCTCACTGCCCCATGTCCTAACTCGCACCAAGTCCCGTTCACCCATCACCCCCTGTGCTCACTGCCCCGTGTCCTAACTCGCATCAAGTCCCGTCCACCCATCACCCCGTGCTCACTGCCCCGTGTCCTAACTCGCACCCAGTCCCGTTCACCCATCACCCCCTGTGCTCACTGCCCCGTGTCCTAACTCACACCCAGTCCCGTTCACCCATCACCCCTGTGCTCACTGCCCCGTGTCCTAACTCACACCCAGTCCCGTTCACCCATCACCCCCTGTGCTCACTGCCCCGTGTCCTAACTCCCACCCAGTCCCGTTCACCCATCACCCCCTGTGCTCACTGCCCATGTCCTAACTCGCACCGAGTCCCGTTCACCCATCACCCCCTGTGCTCACTGCCCCGTGTCTGAACTCACACCCAGTCCCGTTCACCCATCACCCCCTGTGCTCACTGCCCCGTGTCCTAACTCGCACCGAGTCCCGTTCACCCATCACCCCCTGTGCTCACTGCCCCGTGTCCTAACTCACACCGAGTCCCGTTCACCCATCACCCCCTGTGCTCACTGCCCCGTGTCCTAACTCACACCCAGCCCCGTTCACCCCTCACCCCCTGTGCTCACTGCCCCGTGTCCTAACTCACACCCAGTCCCGTTCACCCATCACCCCCTGTGCTCACTGCCCCGTGTCCTAACTCACACCCAGTCCCGTTCACCCATCACCCCCTGTGCTTGCTGACCTACATTGGCTCCCGGTCCGGCAACACCTCGATTTTAAAATTCTCATCCTTGTTTTCAAATCCCTCCGTGACCTCACCCCTCCCTATCTCGGTATCCTCTTCCAGCCCCACAACCCTCCGAGATCTCTGTGCTCCTCCATTCTGGCCTCTTGAGTATCCCCAATTTTAATCGCTCCACCATTGCTGGCCGTGCCTTCTGTTACTTAGGCCCTAAGCTCTGGAATTCCCTCCCTAAACCTCTCCACCTCTCGCTCCTCTCTCTCCTCCTTTAAGACGCTCCTTAAAACCCACCTCTTTGACCAAGCTTTTGGTCACCTGCCCTAATATCTCCTTATGTGGCTCGGTGTCAAATTAGGGTTGATATACGCTCCTGTGAAGCACCTTGGGACGTTTTATGACGTTAAAGGTGCTACATAAATACAAGTTGTTGTTGCCTTCACATAAAGAGGGATCAGAATGTGGAATGGATTCTTGAGCAGGGCAGTGGAGGCAATGATTTGATAAACCGTGGATGCTGTGATGAGGGTGGGTGGGGGGGGAATGTGGGATCTTCCTCGATGGATAGGCCAAATGGCCTCCCTCATCTGTATCAATTGTCTGATAAGTGAAAATATCACAGTTCACACACTGCTCCCAGTCTCAGTCAATGGGAGTGCGGATCGGAGAGCCTGGTCCGCACGATTCGTAACACTCACCAATTTTCTGGTCTTGCAAATTTGGGGCCGGCGTCTCACTAAAGCCACTTTTCTGCTGGCGTCACAGAGGAAGAATTCTTACTCATACTTTATCCAGTCAGTAATGTGGTATCTGCGTTTCAACTGGGAATGTGTGTCTGTGTTCCGAGAACTGTCGAGGGTCACCCAGCACCTACTGCATGGTCGGCCGAGTCTGCTGCTTGCTGTGCCCACTACGCCATCAAATTCCCATTGCTGTCACGAGAGGCACGCACCCTCAGTGCCCCCTCCCTGCAGGCTCCATGTTCTGCCGCTGTCTCACTGCCGCTGTGCCACCATCTTCCTGCCTCTGTGCCGCCATCTTCCTGCCGCTGTGCTGCCATCTGCCTGCCAGCATACCAACATCCTCCTGCCTCCATCTTCCTGCCTCCATCTTCCTCCCTCCATCTTCCTCCATCCTCCTCCCTCCATCCTCCTCCCTCCATCGTCCTCCCTCCATCCTCCTCCCTCCATCTTCCTCCCTCCATCTTCCTGCCGTTTGCCCTCGGCTGCTGCCAGCATGCTTCCTTGCTTTATAATATATTTTGGGAAGACGTTTAGATGCCAACCCGAGACAGGTATTTACGTTGCAGTGCACACTACCTTCTGGAGCCTCAGTTCTGTTCTACCAGCCTATATTGGCAGAGTTTGGGTCTTTGGATTAGTCCGGCTGCTCGCTAAAGCCTAGCTTTAAGTTATATTTTCATAAATATCTTGACGTTATGTGTAAGAGATGTTATGGTTCAGGTTTTAAAAAGTTATTCATGACTTTCTGTGAGTGAGCGCTGCCTCCTCATGGTCTGAGGAGCGTAACTCTTATGTAGTCTAACCCAGGTATGACAATGACTCTACATTGTAGTTTTTAACTCCTTTTTAACAAATCTTCCCTATTTTAGAGTTATTTAATTAGCTTATCGCTACTCCTTGGAATCGCCCTCACCTCTGAGTCAGAAGGTCGTGGGTTCAAGTCCCACTCCAGAGACTTGAGCACAGAAAATCTAGGCTGACACTCCCAGTGCAGTACTGAGGGAGTGCTGCACTGTCGGAGGTGCCGTCTTTCAGATGAGATGTTAAACCGAGGCCCTGCCTGCCCTCTAAGGTAGACGTAAAAGACCCCGCGGCCACTATATCGAAGAAGAGCAGGGGGAGTTATCCCCGGTATCCTGGGGCCTATATTTATTCCTCAACCAACATCACTAAAAAAAAACAGATTCTCTGGTTATTATCACATCGCTGTTTGTGGGAGCTTGCTGTGCGCAAATTGGCTGCCGCGTTTCCCACATTACAACAGTGGCCACACTTCAAAAAGCACCTTCATTGGCTGTGAAGCGCTTTGGGGTCGTGAAAGGCGCTGTAAAAATGCAAGTTCTTTCTTTCCGACTCCCTGCTTCGTGCGGTGCGGGTGGGTGACTTGCGAACAAGCATCTTCCAGTGCCATTGTGTGGACAGCCACTCGGAGGCATGTGTGAGAGTGACTTGGATTGATGTCCCTCCCCCTTCCTGTTGGGGGTGGGGGCAGCAGTGGGGCAAGTTACCCGTGACTGGCTGCAGAACCTCACTCTGTACTGAAGGGTGAAGCGTGGGACCGTGCAGGTTCACCCACTGAGTGGCTGGATTTTGATTGCACCATATAGGGATGGTGTCATCAGTACCCAACCAATCATGACTGTATAAAGATTATGAAGGGAAATTGTCCACTGTGCTGAAGGATTCGAATACCAGGGGACACGGGTTAAAACTTTGGAATAAGAATTAGCGGAGCTTTAAATTACATAAAGGGTAATCGGACTTGCTGAGTAAGGTCTCAGGGAGGGTGATTGAGGTAGAATAAAAATGGGGTTAACAGGAAACTAGACGTGTTTCTGGAGAGAGAAGGAATTGAGGGATTTGGTGAAGGAGTGCTTCACACATTACTTAGACTCCTAGGAGAAAAAATTCAAGTTGTTTGCGCCTCCCATTAGTGCCTTAAGAGGGCGCTAATGGGGCGCAAAGCAACTAGCGCCTGGCGCGGCAATGTTTGCGCCGCTCGCGAAATTAACTAGACATTTTGCAGCGGCGCTAAACACTACCGCCACGATCTCCTGCGCCGGCAGATCGTGGCGTCAGTCGAGTGCGCAACGCCCCGTTAGCGCCCCGGACCGGATATTGAGTGGCGCCCCCTGCCTTACCGCCTGCCGCTAGCAACGACAGGTTGAGGGGAGCATTTTGCTGTCAGAAAGGGACTGGGGGAGCGCTATTTAAAGGCGACCGCTTCCTGCCTTTTTTTGTCGGTGACATTTTTGCACCACGCATTCTGAGAGAGAGAGAGAGACTCCTGGAGAGATTCAACGCTGTGTGAAGGAGTTTTGAGTACTGAGCAGCACTTTGCAGGTTCATTTTGATTTGCCCTTCCTTGCTTCGTCAGCGCTCTGAGGTAGCGCCTCGCTCCTCGGCCTTTGCGCCTTAAAACAGGTGTGAAGCGCCTGATTTAATGCTCCAATCACCTCCAGGGGCGATAAAAGCCAAGTTTGCTGTCGGAGATGATAATTAGCACCAGGCGCTAAACTTTGGCAATGGGGCAATACCAAATTTTTCCCCCCTAGAATATTACAGCACAGAAAGAGCCCATTCGGCCCATCCAGTCTGCGCCGGCTCTTTCGAAGAGCGATCCCGTTAGTCCCACTCCCCCGCTCTTTCCCCATATCCCTGCAGTTTTTTCTCCTTCCAGTATTTATCCAATTCCCTTTTGAAGGTGACTATTGAATCTGCCTCCACCGCCCTATCAGGCAGCGCATTCCAAATCCTCACCACTTACTGCGTAAAAAAGTTTTTCCTCACGTCGCCTCTGGTTCTTTTGCCAATCACCTTAAATCTGTGCCCTCTGGTTACCGACCCTTCAGCCACTGGAAACAGTTTCTCTTTACTCTGCTTTGAAGTGGAGTGGCTGTCATCGTGGTGGCATCAGGCAATTTGGCCGCAGAAAAAAATCCCCCAAGAAACAGCGATTGGATGAGATCGGTCGGAAAGCAAATCAGGGCAAGACGTAATCACTTGGCAGCTGAGCTAAGTTGGCACTTCCCGGGAATAGTCCGCATTGCCAAGGATAGGCCGTGATTTCAACCGCTTAATACTCAACGCGGGGAGTCTCGGTACTGCCTTGAAAGTGCGGAGCCCAGGTACGTCATCGGGAAGAGGATGTATGGGGGGAGGGGGTGGGGTTAAGAATCCGCATCTTGAATCAGAGCAAAATTGGATGTAGCCTAGAACCAGCTTTGGCTCCTTGAACATTTTTACAAAAGCAAAATACTACGGCTGCTGGAAATCTGAAATAGAAACAGAAAATGTTGGGAACACTCAGCTGGTCAGGCAGCATCTGTGGAGCGAGAAACAGGAGTTAGCGTTTCAGGCTGGTCATCTAATTATATAACTAACAGAGCTCCTAGAGTTCTGCGGAAGCTCACTGACCGGAAACGTTAACTCCACTTCTCTCTCCACAGATGCTGCCTGACCCGCTGAGTGTTTCCAGCGTTTTCTGGTTTTATTCCTTGAACATTTTGTTGGTGAAGTGATATTCAGAGCGAGGGAGAGAGATAAAAACTAATGGCCCAGAACTTGGTGTTGGGGGCTTGCCGCGCGTGCAAGCCCCCGATCTGCACTCACCCTGCGCGCTGACATCTGAAGCCCGGGCCTGCTCGCATTTCCTGTCACTGGCCCGGTTCTGATGTCGGCGCGCAGTGCTTACCTGATCCAGCGGCGTAGTTAGTGCAATGTGCCGGCTGGGATCAGGTGAGCACTGTACAACCAATCAGGGGAGGGGAAGGTTCATTCATGAGTTTGAGAGTAAGAACTGTCAAACTCATGAAAACTACGGGGGCCCAAAACACTATTTAAACTTTAAATAAAAATTTAAAAAACACCCCAATCATTAAATTAAGTATAAATAAGTTTTAAAAAATAATTTAAACAATAATTTTTTTTTTGAAATTTTTTTTTTTTAATAAAAAGGGTCTAAAACTAAACTTACCTTATTGTAGATTCTTTAAAATAATAAACCTGTGGAAAAAAAAATTCTAAATTACACTAAAACACCACTTACCTGTAAAAATAAATACTTACGTGTGCTTTTTACAAGCGTAAAGACCGGAGGCCTTTAGACATGCGCAAATCCCCCAAAACAGAGGAAATCCAAGACGCACGCGCTGCCCCCTACAGCGCACGCGCTAGCCTCTTCACCTCTTGGGTTAGAGGAGAGGAAATGCCGGTTTTCAGCGCATGCGCTGTGCATGCTGAAAACCGGCATTTCCTCCGGCCAGACGCGTGAGTACCCCTTCCGTACTCACGCGTTTGGGGAGGAATTTCTGCCCCAATAACTTAATGGTGTAACTAAAAAATCTACTTTATAATTGAATCCAATAAACGTGTCCCTATAAACATTTCTATAGCGCCTTTCACGACCTCTGGACAGCCCAAAGCACTTTACAGCCTAGGAAGTACTTTTTGAAGTGTAGTCACTGTTGTAATGTAGGAAACACAGCAACCACTTTGCGCACAGCAAGCTCCCACAAACAGCAATGTGATAATGACCAGATAATCTGTTTTTAGGTTGAGGGGTAAATATTGACCAGGACACCGGGGAGAACTCCCCAGCTCTTCTTCGAAATAGTGGCCGTGGGATCTTTTACATCCACCTGAGAGAGCAGATGGGGCCTCGGTTTAACGTCTCATCCGAAAACCTGCACCTCCAACAGTGTAGCGCTCCCTCAGCACTGCACTGGTATGTCAGTGTAGAATTTATGCTCAAGTCTCTGGAGTGGGACTTGAACCCACAACCTTCTTGACTCAGAGGTGAGAGTGCTACCCCCTGAGCCACAGCTGACACCTTAATCATTCCTACAGTGTAACCCTGCAGTCTCGCCCTTTTCTCCGACCCTTTACTGTAACCTTTCCCCCCCCACCGAGAGTAGTTTATTCACAACTCACATTTTCAATAGAAAACTGGTGAAAGACAAAACCCAGACTCGTCATCTATCATTGAGCAGACACAACCTTGTGGAAAACATTTACATCTCCATTGGCGTGTGAGACGGTGTTAAACAAATGGCTCTGATATATGGACTCCCGTCCCCGCAGTGAACCTGCTGACGTTTCAACAACATTAAACATTCAAGCCGAGCCTGTCCTCTCTGGGCGTCAAGGCACGGGATTAAATTGTCCAGATTCAAGGGTTGATTCGACTGGGCTGATGTGTGGATTTTCTTTCCTCGAGCTTCAAACTGTGCGTGTGTGTCTATCTATCTTTCTCTATCTATCTGTCTTATCCAATTTCCAATTTCCAATTCAAATGCTTTATTGGCATGAAAGTTTACAGAGAACCATATTGCCAAAGCTTACATAGCAAAAAGGTACAGTTTTCCAACATTCTGTAGGTGTCAATCGATTTGACATTTGTTGGGTACATACAATATTACTTTTAAACAATATTAATTTTAAACAGTCTTTGTACTTCATTTGGTACGTTCAATATTAATTTTAAACAGTCTTAATTTTAAACAGTCCTCAGGTTGTGACATGTTGTTACATATTTGGCCCCAAGGTATGGTCTGTCTCCTTCTCCCAGGACTAATCTCAATTTTGACAGGTCATCCAATTCCTTGAAATCTGGGGTTGTTTGGCTTAGCTTGTTGAATAATATGTTTCTTGATGTGTTGAATTTTTCGCATTTTAGGAGGAAATGCATTTCTGTTTCAACCTCGCCGGCCAGACATTGATCGCATATTCTATTCTCTCTAGGCTGCCAGGATTTCTTGTATCTGCCTTTTTCAATTTCCAGTTGGTGGTCGCTTAGTCTGTACCTGGTGAGGGTCTGTCTCTGTTTTGTGTCTCTATCTCTCTACCTATCTGTCTATCTCTATCTAGCTATCTATCTATTTCTCTCTCTATCTCTCTATCTATCTCTCTCTCTATCTCGCTCTATCTATCTCTCTATCTCTCTATCTCGCTCTCTCTATCTATCTCTCTATCTCTCTCTCTCTCTATCTCTCTATCTCGCTCTCTCTATCTATCTATCTATCTCTCTCTCTCTCTCTCTCTATCTATCTCTCACTCTATCTATCTCTCTATCTCTCTATCTATCTCTCTCTCTATCTCGCTCTCTCTATATCTCTATTGATATTTCTATCTATATCTCTATATCTATCTATCTCTCTATCTGTGTCCAACTCTCTCTCTGTGTCTGCCCGTCTATCTATTTCTCTATCTCTCTATCACTATCTCGCGGTCTATCTCTCTATCTATCTCTATCTATCTCTATCTCTCTATCTATCTCTATCTATCTCTCTATCTCTCTATCTATCTCTCTATCTATCTCTCTATCTCTATCTATCTCTCTATCTATCTCTCTATCTATCTCTCTATCTCTCTATCTATCTCTCTATCTCTATCTATCTCTCTATCTATCTCTCTATCTATCTCTCTATCTATCTCTCTATCTCTCTATCTATCTCTCTATCTATCTCTCTATCTATCTCTATCTCTCTATCTATCTCTATCTATCTCTCTATCTCTATCTATCTATCTCTCTTTCTCTCTATCTATCTCTCTATCTGTCTGTCTATCTATTTATATCTCGCTCTCTATATCTCCATCAATATTTCTATCTATATCTCTATATCTATCTATCTATCTATCTCTATCTATCTATCTATCTGTGTCCAACTCTCTGTGTGTCTGTTTGTCTATCTATTTCTCTATCCCTCTATCACTATCTCACTGTCTATCTATCTATCTCTTGCTCTATCTATCTATCTATTTATCTATCTATCTATCTCTATGTATCTATCTATCTCGCTCTCTATATCTCTATCGATATTTCTATCTATATCTCTGTGTCTATCTCTCTCTGTGTCTGTCTGTCTATCTATTTCTCTATCCCTCTATTACTATCTCGCTGTCTGTCTATCTCGCTGTCTGTCTGTCTGTCTGTCTATCTATCTATCTATCTGTCTGTCTGTCTGTCTGTCTATCTGTCTGTCTGTCTGTCTGTCTATCTATCTATCTAGCTATCTGTCTGTCTCTGTCAGTAATTTGATTCGATCATGTCCACTGTTTAATCTCCTATACCCCCAGTGCCTCACCAACTTTCACGCCTCCTCAAACCCCAGCTCTGACGCTGATTCTAGGAGGGTCGATAACCAGACGACACGGATTTAAGATAATTTGGAAAAAAAGCCAAGGGGGAGATGAGCTTTTTTCTTTTACACAGCGAGTTGTTGTGATCTGGAATGCGCTGCCTGAAAGGGCGGTGGAAGCAGATTCAATAGTAACTTTTAAAAGAGAAGTGGATAAATACTTGAAAAGGAGAACATTTGCATGGCACAGGCACAATGGGCTGAATGGCCCCCTTCTGTGCTGTATCATTCTATGATTCTACCTTCAGCCACCTCCCATAACTCTTCTTCTGCTACTGCTCTGGTTTTGCCTCTCTGGGACGCTTTATTATGTTCCAGGCACTCGACAAATACAAGTTGTTGTTCTTACCTTAAACCCTCCCTGTGTTACAAGCTCCTATCTGACTGAAGGTTAGACTTACAGACCAGACTCTGGCAACGCTGCTCTGTTGTCAGCCACGAGGAGGTTTGTGGGTGACTTGATCCCCCAATTCTTCCTGCACTGTGACTTGGGAAGCAGCTAGTCCCTGCCTCGTATTTCTTGCAATCACTTTCCCTTTCGTCCAGCCCCCACCCCTGGTGCAAATTGGCTGCAGATACTCTGATATTTACCGGGGCAGATACTCTGATATTTACGGGGCAGATACTCTGATATTTACCAGGGCAGATACTCTGATATTTACCGGGGCAGATACTCTGATATTTACCGGGGCAGATACTCTGATATTTACCGGGGCAGATACTCTGATATTTACTGCGGCAGACACTCGGATATTTACCGGGTCAGATACTCGGATATTTACCGGGTCAGATACTCGGATATTTACCGGGGCAGATACTCTGATATTTACTGCGGCAGATACTCGGATATTTACGGGGCAGATACTCTGATATTTACCGGGGCAGATACTCTGATATTTACCAGGGCAGATACTCTGATATTTACCAGGTCAGATACTCGGATATTTACCGGGGCAGATACTCTGATATTTACCAGGGCAGATACTCGGATATTTACCGGGTCAGATACTCGGATATTTACCGGGGCAGATACTCGGATATTTACCGGGGCAGATACTCGGATATTTACCAGGGCAGATACTCTGATATTTACCGGGGCAGATACTCTGATATTTACTGCGGCAGGTACTCGGATATTTACGGGGCAGATACTCTGATATTTACCGAGGCAGATACTCTGATATTTACCAGGGCAGATACTCTGATATTTACCGGGTCAGATACTCGGATATTTACCGGGGCAGATACTCTGATATTTACCGGGGCAGATACTCGGATATTTACCAGAGCAGATACTCTGATATTTACCAGGGCAGATACTCTGATATTTACCGGGGCAGATACTCTGATATTTACCACGGCAGATACTCTGATATTTACCAGGGCAGATACTCTGATATTTACCAGGGCAGATACTCTGATATTTACCAGGGCAGATACTCTGTTATTTACCGGGGCAGATACTCTGATATTTACTGTGGCAGATACTCTGATATTTACCGGGGCAGATACTCTGATATTTACTGCTGCAGATACTCTGATATTTACCAGGTCAGATACTCTGATATTTACTGTGGCAGATACTCTGATATTTACCGGGTCAGATACTCCGATATTTACTGCTGCAGATACTCTGATATTTATCGGGTCAGATACTCTGATATTTACTGCGGCAGATACTCTGATATTTATCGGGTCAGATACTCTGATATTTACTGCGGCAGATACTCTGATATTTATCGGGTCAGATACTCTGATATTTACTGCGGCAGATACTCTGATATTTATCGGGTCAGATACTCTGATATTTACTGCGGCAGATACTCTGATATTTACCGGGTCAGATACTCTGATATTTACTGCGGCAGATACTCTGATATTTACCGGGTCAGATACTCTGATATTTACGGCAGATCTCAGTAGTTTTGGATGCCCAGCTGCTGTGCATTCATGTTTCTCTCTGTGAGGCACGCTCTCACAGATTGTGGCTCCCTCTGCTGGCACTCTTACTAAAGTCAAGTTCTGCCACAAGCCCATTGAAACTCGTCTACAGCTGAAACTTTCAGCCAAACCTCTTCAGGCCACAGATGTCACTCACTCCCTTTCGTTCCGAAGTTGTTTTTTCACTGCTTATTGTTTTGTTCATGGCTTTGCAGGTCTGACTCAGTTGTTTGGCTGCGATTTCTCACCTCTTTCCGGCTTTCTAGTTTGCAGGCTATTAAGCCCATTAAAGCCCATTATTAAACCCATTAACCATTAGACCCATTAACTTTTAAACCCCATTACCTGCCCATTTGTGCTTGGAGTAGGTATACGTGACTCTTCACCTTCACCTTTCGGATGAGACGTTAAACCGCGGCCCCGTCTGCCCTCTCAGGTAGACGTAAAAGATCCTGCGGCCACTATTTTGAAGAAGTGTGGGGGAGTTCTCCCCGGTGCCCTGGCCAATATTATGGCCTAGAAATTCGGTATGGCCCCGCCAGCTCAGTTGCGCCCAAAAGTTTGCGCAGCGCCCGGAGCCCGTTGCGCCCACCAGAAATTCACTTTTAGCGCCCCAAGTCGGAACCGGGCGCTGTTCCAGGGCGTGCCCGCCTCCGCTTGGGGCGCTGAAAGTGAATTTCAGCGCTCCAGCTGCCGCTGTGCCACCCGATGCGGTGCGGCAGGCTGGGGTACTGCAGGCCTCCTCCTTCTCTTAAAGAGGAGCTGCCTGCAGCCGTGAGATCGCCGCTGGATTCTGCCGGCAAATGAGCCCGGCACCACGGAGAAGTGCCGGGCTCGCGGGAATCAGCCACCGATGCCACGGGGGGGGTGGTGCGGGCAGGCGGCCGCCGAAAAAGCGGCCAGCCGCACCTCCACCTTTATGCGCCCCACTAACGCTGCATGAAGGCCGTGTTTCACGAACGTTGTTTGCGGCCGCTGCGGAAGAGGCGGCCGCAACTGAATATGGGCGTCGGGCCGGCATCGGGGCGGAACCGGGGCGCTGCGCACACCGATGACGTCATCGGTGCCGGCGCAGCGCTACCGGCTACCGCCGCCATTAACGCTGCACTCAATTTCCGCGCTACCAACCCCGCCGGCGCAGAAGACCTCTTTAGGCGCTAAGTGGGCGCAAGGCCCACTGAATTTCTAGGCCTATATCTCTCAACACCTTTACGCAGTGAAAGAAAGGAAAGAAAGTCTTGCATTTCTATAGCGTCTTTCACAACCTCAGGACGTCCCAAAGCGCAGGAATGTTTTAAAGAAAATTATTCTTTACAAAAATCCTTATCTGTTTTGCGTTCAGTAAGGGGTACGGTAGTGTAGTGTTTATGTTACTGGTCCAGTAATTCAGAGGCGTCGACTAATAGTCCAGAGAATGAAAGTTCAAATCCCGCCATGGCAGGTTGAGAATTTGAATTCGTTTTTGGTATTGGTAAAAGTTGTTTGATTGTCGTGAAAACCCATCTGGTTCACTGATGTACTTTAGGGAAGGAATTCTGCCGTCCTCACCCAGTCTGGGCCTATATGTGACTCCAGTCCCACACCAGCGAGGTTGACTCTTAACTGCCCTCTGAAGTATCCTAGCAAGCCAAACAGCTGTTCAGAAAGAAGGCCTACCACCTTCTCAGTGTAACTAAGTAACAAAATATATATATTTTAAAATCCTGCTCCCAATCAACACAATTGCATGTAAAGAGTGTCTCACCTCCTGACTCCCCAAAGCCTTTCCACCATCTACAAGGCAGAAGTAAGGAGTGTGATGGAATACTCTCCACTTGCCTGGGTGAGTGCAGCTCCAACAACACTCAAGAAGCTCGACACCATCCAGGACAAAGCAGCCCGCTTGATTGGCACCCCATCCACCACCTTAAACATTCACTCCCTCCACCACCGGTGTACCGTGGCTGCAGTGTGTACCATCTACAAGATGCAGTGCAGCAACTCACCAAGGCTTCTTCGGCAGCACCTCCCAAACCCGCGACCTCTTCCACCTAGAAGGACAAGGGCAGCAGGCGCATGGGAACACCACCACCTCCCAAGTTCCCCTCCAAGTCACACACCATCCTGACTTGGAAATATATCGCCGTTCCTTCATTGTCGCTGGGTCAAAATCCTGGAACTCCCTCCCTAACAGCACTGTGGGAGCACCTTCACCACACGGACTGCAGCGGTTCAAGAAGGCAGCTCACCACCACCTTCTCAAGGGCAATTAGGGATGGGCAATAAATGCTGGCCTTGCCAGCGACGCCCACATCCCAGGGACAAATTTTAAAAAAGAGAATTTCCATTGAGTTCTAATCTTGTGTCATCATCCCTCCATGGCCTAATCCCGCCCTGCCGCCGCAGCCTCCTCTAGCTATACATCCGCATCCTCACCCTCTGCAACCACCCCGCCACCCACCCCCCCCCCCCCCCGCCCCGCCACCTCCGGTCCACTATTTTTTGTCTTATAACACTCCTGTGAAGCGCCGTGGGACATTTTACTATGTTAAAGGCGCGATATAAATACAAGTTGTTGTTGTTATTGCTCAAAGGGTTTGAGCCATCTTGCTCCTACTCTCTGGGACTCCCCTCCCAAACTCCCCCAACTTGCAATATCTGCCCCCCACCTTCAAAATAACAACTTGCAATGTTATAACGCCTTTAATGTAGAAAAACGTCCCAGGACATTTCACAGAAGCACTTTCAGGAAAAACAAATGGACACCACGCCAGAGACGGAGACAGTCGGAGGGCTTGGTCGAGCAGGTGGGTTTTACGAAGAGTGTTAAAGGAGGAGAGGGAGGTGGAGCAGCTTAGGGAGTGAACTCCAGAATGTAGGGTATAGGTGGCTGGAGGCACAGTCACAGATGATGGGGCGAGGGGAGGAGATGCACAAGAGGTCGGAGGAGCGGGGAGTTAGCTGAACAGTTATAGGGCTGGAGCAAGTTACAGAGAAACATAGAAACACAGAAGATAGGAGCAGGAGTCGGCCATTCGGCCCCTCGAGCCCGCTCCGCCATTTAATGAGATCATGGCTGATCCTCCAAATTCAGTACCCTGTCCCTGCCTTCTCCCCATATCCCTTGATCCCTTTAGCCTCAAGAACTATATCTAACTCCTTCTTGAATATATTTAATGAATTGGCCTCAACTGCCTTCTGTGGTAGAGAATTCCACAGGTTCACCACTCTCTGGGTGAAGCAATTCCTCCTCATCTCAGTCCTAAATGGCTTGCCCCTTATCCTTAGACTGTGACCCCTGGTTCTGGACTCCCCCACCATCGGGAACATCCTTCCTGCATCTAGTCTGTCTAGTCCTGTTAGAATTTTATAAGTTTCAATGAGATCCCCTCTCATTTATCTAAACTCTAGCGAATATAAGCCTAATCGACCCAACCTCTCCTCATACGTCATTCCTGCCATCCCAGGTATCAGTCTGGTGAATCTTCGCTGCACTCCCTCCATGGCAAGAACATCCTTCCTCAGATAAGGCGACCAAAACTGCACACAATACTCCAGGTGGGGACGGATGAGGCCATGGAGGTATTTAAAGACGAGGCTGAGAATATTAAATATTGGAGGACCGGGAGCCAATGTAGGTCCACAAGTACAAGGGGGTGATGGATCAGTGGAACTTGGTGCGGAATAGGATAAGTGCAGCAGAGTTTTGGATGAGCTGAAGTTAATGGAAGCTGGAGGTTGTGAGCCTGGCCAGGAAATACTCGAGACAAAAGCCTGGGGGAGAGTTTCAGCAGCAGCCGGCATCAGATAGGGGCAGGGACCGGTGATGATACAAAGGCGGAAGTAGGCGGTCTTTGTGACTGAGAGGGTGGAAGCTCAGCTTGAGATCAGATAGGGTGCTGAGGTTGCAAGCACGGGGATAGTGGCCGGGGGATGTAATCAGTGGTGGGGGAACGGAGCGTGTGGCTGGGGCCGAAGAGGATGGCTTCGGCCTCCCCAAAAGATTAACTGGAGGAAATTGTGGCTCGTCCATGACTGAATGTTGCACAAACAGTCTGACAGCACAGAGGCAGTGGAGGGATTACGAGAGGTGGTGGTGGTAGGTAGAGCTGGGTGTTAGCAGCATACATGTGGAAACTGACCCCATGTCTGGGGATGGCATCACTAAGGGGCAGCATGTAGACGAGGAAGAGGAGAGAGCCAAGGATGGACCCTTCGGGGACTCCAGAGGTAATGACGCGGGGGGCAGGAAGAGAATCTATAGTCAGAGATGTTCTGGCTACAATTGGATAAGAACATAAGAAATAGGAGCAGGAGTTGGCCATTTGGCTCTTCAAGCCTGCTCTGCCATTCAATAAGATCATGGCTGATCTCCACTTTCCTGCACTATCCCCATATCCCTTGATTCCCTTAATATTCAAAAATCCATCGATCTCTGCCTTGAATATACTCAACGATTGAACCTCCACAGCCTCTGGGGTAGAGAATTCCAACGATTCACCGCCCGCTGAGTGAAGAAATTTCTCCTCATCTCAGTCCTAAATGGCCGACCCCTTATTCTGAGACTGTGACCCCTGTTCTAGACTCCCCAGCCAGGGGAAACATCCTCCCTGCATCTACCCTGTCAAGCCCTGTAAGAATTTTGTATGTTTCAATGAGATCACCTCTCAATCTTCTAAACTCGAAGAGAATATAAGCCTAGTCTACTCAATCTCTCCTCATAGGACAATCCCCCCCATCCCAGGAATCAGTCTGGTGAACCTTCGTTGCACTCCCTCTATGGCAAGTATATCCTTCCTTAGGTAAGGAGACCAAACTGTACACAGTACTCCAGAATAGGCTAGAGTGAATAGAGCGAGGGCAGTGCCACTGAGCGGACAAGAAAGGAGAAGGTGTTGGAAGAAGATAGCGTGCCCAGTCGTGTCAAAGGTTGCAGAGAGGTCGAGGATGATGAGAATACCACTTGCGACTTTGGTTAGGGCCATTTGCCGTGGCAGGGAGGGAATCTTGATTGGAGAGCCTCAACCATAGAGTTGCGGGAAAGGCCGGGCACGGATTTGGGAGGCGGGGAGCTGGGGAAGCAGTTTCCACCTCCCGAGGCATTGTGGCCTAGATTTTCCAGTCACCGCCTGAGTGTAAAATCTGGGCCGCAACGCCGTAACTGGACCAGATTCTGGGAGTGAGTGAACTGAACTGAGCTGACGCAGTTTGGATCACTTCGAGGGTTTGGAATGTGGTGTGGCAATCTTCCCGGAATGCCGCCCATCCCTCCTGATAGGTTTGAATTCAACACATTTTCAGAAGGTAGAAACATACAAAAATGGACGGGCAGGAAAAGACCAGCTGGTCCGCCTAACCCTGTTTCTCTGAACAAAAATTCTGGAGTGACAAAGGACCATTATTCTGCGGCACATAAGAGATAGGAGCAGGAGTGGGCCATTCGGCCCCTCGAGCCTGCTCCGCCATTCAATAAGTTCACGGTTGAACAACAGCAAAATACTGCGGATGCTGGAAATCTGAAATAACAACAGAAAATGCTGGAAATACTCAGCAGGCCAGGCAGCATCCGTGGAGAGAGAAACAGAGTTAACGTTTCAGGTCTGGGACCCTTCATCAGAACTGGAAAAAGCTGGAAATGTAACATATTAAGCAGGTATAGAGACAGTTGGGGGGGGGGGGGTTTAGGAGGGGAGGGAGGAATTGAAAGAACATCCTGTGAAAATGTTGCAAATGGGAATGGCAAAATCATACTGCATGAAAAATGGGGGGCAGGGATTATTATCTGAAATTGTTGAACTCGATATTGAGTCCGGCAGGCTGCAAAGTGCCTAATCGAAAGATGAGGTGCTGTTCCTCGATTGATCACGGTTGAGCTCTGACCTCAACTCCACTTTCCCGCCCGATCTCCATATCCCTTGATTCCCCTCGAGTTCAAAAATCTATCGATCTCAGCCTTGAATATACTCAACGACTCAGCATTCACAGCCCTCTGGGGCAGAGAATTCCAAAGATTCACAACCCACTGAGTGAAGAAATTCCTCCTCATCTCAGTCTTAAATGGCCGACCCCTTATCCTGAGACTAGGCCCCCTAGTTCTAGACTCGCCAGCCAAGGGGAAACAACCTCTCAGCATCTACCCTGTCAATCCCCTTCAGAATCTTGTATGTTTCAATGAGATCATCTCTCATTCTTCTAAACTCCAGAGAGTATAGGCCCATTCTACTCACGTGACGGCCATAATTGTTAGCTGACACTCAGAAGGGTTAAGTTGTAAACCACTCTACATCCCAATCCTGTGCGTTCACTTTCATTCCAAAGAATGTTAGATATTACCGGAATAACAACAGAAAATGCTGGAAAAACTCAGCAGGTCAGGCAACATCCGTGGAGAGAAATTAGAGTCAACGTTTCGAAAAAG